>NW_019384647.1:537658-622444 GCF_000671375.1 Centruroides sculpturatus | reverse complement strand
GTAAATATGGCTTGAAAATTAAATCTTATAAAAAGTACTTATTTTATTTAAAATAATAATAATAATAATAAATTTCGATTTATATTTTTTATTTCAATAACTTAAACATAATTAGAGCCAAATATTAATGAATTAATTATATTAATCATCATTATCTACATCATCATCATCGTCATCATCTGTTTTATATCCTTCCGGGTATATATCCAACGTAAAGAATAACTATTTAACATAATTTTTAAAATTTTAATGTAATTTACCCCCAAAACATTATTCTTTTAAATTTATATAAAGCTTCTTAAGGCAATTATCATTAAATTATTCATCATTATCATCGAATTATCATAATATGCATAATTTTAAATATAGCTATTATTAAAACATATTAAACTTGAATACAATTTTAAATATTTAATATAAGCACTATATTTATATTTTATATATATACAAATTTTAATATTTATATACGTGGAAGAGAGTTTTTTTAGTGTTAGATTCTATTAAATGAGACTCAGCAGGAGGATTTGTTCAACTTTGTTCGAACCATTTTCAAATCTATAAATAGGATTAACCGAGTTTTTTTTAAAAAAAAAAAAGAAGGAAAAGGTTACGAGGAAGAGTATTTCAACAACATTTACTGCTTTATGAAATTCCGATCACAAGCACATTTTTTACTTTTATAACACTATTGACATCATACGAAGAAGACGTGGAAAAACTTGATTTCTTGTACACTAAACATTTTTTATGATGGCAATTTCCAAACATTAAAACCTCTCGTATAACATCAAATAACCAAAAAAGAAAAAAAAAGAGAGTAAAAGGGGGAGCAAAGAGAAGATCTTTACTGACCTCTTTGCCCCCTCTCTTGATTGAAGAATCTATCGTACAAATATTTGAATCTGTCAAATCTGGTTTCGTTTCTATTGGATGAAGTTGCACTATAATACGAACAACCTCGTCCAAGATCAAATTTTCTTTTCCCTCTTCTGAATGAAAGATAAAAAAATAAAATAAAATAAAATAAAAGAAAGAAAGAAATGCACTTTGTGGGTGTTAAAACAAACATTAACAAATGTTGAACATGGTGGAAAAAAAAGCAAAGATATTCAAATATTATGCTATATTCGGCAAACAATTCTTTCAATTTTTATTCATTCGATCACAAGAACAATCTCTCTGCAACTATGTAGTAAAGTACGCTTTGTCCTTTATTTAGGAGGAAAAAAAAAGAAAAAAAAATCTTTTTATTAATCCAACTTGAAAATAATGTGTGAATATTTATGTAGGAAAATTTAACATTTTTAAGATCTTTATTTTCTTATCAGGGGAGAGAAAAACTTCTTTCATCATCGAATCATATGCATAATATTATCTTGTTATTTACTTAGTGCTACTGAATATGATAACGAAAACAAGAAAAACCCAATTATCTATATATTGGTTAGGATTAAATTCAATATTTGTACCGAAAAATTTAAGTTGATCGGATCTAACAAGCATAATCTGTAATTTATCCATTTGGGACGAAGTAAGAAATCCATGAGGAATTTCTTTTTTCCTTCATTTTTTTTCTAAATTTTATAAGAATTTTAAAGAATATTTAAGAAGAGTATAAATTATTTAATTTACACGATAAAATAACTCTTAAGTTACCAATTAAAACACAAACTAGACCCAAAAAAAAAGTCATAAAAATTGTTTTATATAACCTTTAAAACGAGCCAGATATTCTATATTCTACTTAGAATTTCTTAAATAATTTTTTATCTTTAAAATATAATGATAAATCGCTGGTTTGATATTATATCTTGCTAATGTAAGTAGCAGTAAAATAAAACAACTCCAATAAATGAATATTACCGCAATATCCCATAATATTTATGACAAATTATGAATGAAGTGACTTTAGAGAAAATTCAGCTTTTATCCTGATTAACTGAATAGAAAACAATGTGCTTCGTTCCAATAATGATTGATGTACTGCTACAATTTAATGTATTCGACTTGCCGGTAGATTTTAATAGAGTCATCTAACAATTTTGCTGGAAAACTTACAGATGTTGTATTCTGATGATTATATTGACCGCAACAGGAAGAATTTTGAATTTCTACAGAAACTAATCTTTTAAACAAACCTCGTTTAAACGGTGAACTGAACCTGTTAATCTATTAATAATAATCTTTATATAATTTTCAGTTTAGTATTAAAGAATGGCATTTTTATTCTCGTATAAAGCCCAAATTAAGGTTTCTAAAGCAATTATTTTAAAAGGATATACATTTATTGTGAAGTAATATGTGAAAGAGATTAAATTTAACTCATAAAATTATATTATAATATTAACAATAAAAATTAAAGATAAAAAAAAGGGAAGAAGCGCGATCATTCGCTTCGCTGTGTGTCTTTCTAAACTTTACTTCTACCCTATTATTGTTAGGGATATAAATCAAACTCTTTTCATGTTTCTTCAATAAGAAAGTAGCATAATCCTTTACAAACTATAAATTCACTGACAAGCAAAAATAAAAGTATAGTAAAAGGTATTCCATACTCGCCAACGGTACAAGCGTTTTTCCGAAAGGAAGTTCCTTACATCCGATACTTTGATAGAGGATAGCCTATCATGATGTGGTGAAAAAACTCTATAAGGTCTCTATATAGAGGGCTATGTCACGCAATCTCTTTCCTTACATTCCAATAAAATGTCACCAATAGAAAAATATTCGTTTTTCATCTGAAAAATCTATCATTTTTGTGTAAAAAATTATTTAAAATGATACTTTAAAACATATTNAAACTAGACATTAAAGTTTTTAGCATGCCGTCACAATTTAATTATAATAAATAAACTATTTATGTAACAGACTTACCAAGTATTGCAGCTTGATGCATCAGTTTCTTAGGAATGCAACCAACATTAACACATGTTCCACCTAATCCTAAATATTAAATAAATCTGAAATTAATTTCATTATTTCGAAAGAAGTGAGCTTTAACGATCAAAAATTCATGAGAAATGTATATAAGACATTACAAGATATAATGTGTTGTGCATTCCTAAATGAACTAGTAAAATTATAGAATAATGCGGTTATCTTTGCAATAAAGTAGAATTATATGAATATTACTGAATATTTTATACATTAAGTGCTGTTTATATTACTATCTTGTAGGCCTATATATTAAATAATATAATGAGCATTAAAGAATTCAGAATGAATTCTGCTTAATGCTTTCTAAGATTATACAAGGCTCATGTAGCTTTACTCAATTAGAAATATCTTCATGTATTTGTTAAGTATTTGTTAAGATCAATTTACAGAAGATTTCAAGAATATTTATTTAAAATGTTTTGTTTCGTAGCAAATATGTGAATATTAAATTATTTTTTTCTTTCGAGTATTTATATATGTATTTCTCATATATTTGTATGATTGTTTCGAATGAATTGAAGTGAATACGCGATGAAGTTTTATTGCTGATATTGTAAATCGCATTTAAAAGCTTAGATTAAGAATATATTAATTTGAGTAGAATTTTGTGGAAATTAATTTGTATAAAAGAGCTTTAAATGTTTATAATTTTTGAAATTAAAGACGTTTTGTTTGTTTACTTGTTTGCACATAGTTCACTTCGTTCCATTATTTAAAAATACAGTAAAATTTATAAATGTGGATCTATAATAATAAAAACAGACATTTTTCCTTTCTCTCCCATATAGAAGTTGATACATCTCAATAAATTCACATATATTTTTACAAATAATCACCTTTCATGAATAAATAGAAAAGAGATTCTACTTAATTAGTATTTATTATATATAAAATACATCCTTCGAATGAAAACGGAATAAAACTTAAAGATAATTTAATAAATTTGTTAACTATTCCCAATAGTAATTTCAATAAAACTTTCCTTCATCGCCTCATTTTACAAGCTGGAGTGTGTTGATCTTCATCCTCTTAATGTAGCTTGAAGCATTTGAATCAAACACTTAATTGATATTCGATTAAAAATTTTTAAAGGGTAAATTAAATCAAAAATGATAAATGGAAACAGTTTTACGCGCAAATAAACTAAATTATCTCGTAAGAAATTTATGGAATGATAAACAAAAATTGAAAAATATTCTCCATCTTTTTAAAACAAAATTTCAATTTAGAATGTCATAAAAATAATATAATAATTTTACGTATATATCAGAGTTAAATGACAACGTATCATTTCGTAAACTTAGACAAACTAATTCGATAAGAAAAATTGTTAAAATTTATACAAATGACTCCTTCCATCTTGTCAAACGAAACCATTCATCCCGAACTCCTTATAACTCGCTTTACTTCACTGAATGAAAATTAATGGGATGACATTGCCTTTCTCGAACTAAAACACAAGTTTGAAATGCTTCAATTTTTAAAATCGGGTCGGAAATAATTAAGTCTCTTTCTATCTAATCTTTTCCTTTTACATTTGTGATATCTAAATAAGATATTTCATCGACTTGTCAACTATAAAGATTTTAAACTTTTCAATTTCTTCTGTTCCTTATTCCCCTTTTGAAAATAAGCTTAAGTAATTTCAAGTGGAAGTACTTATTTATTGTTGCGTTGGATTATTTTCCCTGCAGGAACTTTTTTTATCTATTATTATTTAATTATTTAATAATTTAATTCTTTAAAAAGTTTAAAAAGGTCTGAATATAGAATTACAACGATTAACTAAATCTTTTAAAGAATAAACAAAAGAGCAAATCTTGGGGAAAATAATTTTTAATTTATGTAATTTTCTTGCTTTAATAATTACTTAGAATAAACTTCTTAAACTTAAACAATATAAAAATATTAAAATATAAACATTATTTTAAAGAAATAATGATTCTCTTGTTAGTAATATAAAATCTTACAGGGGTCGATCACCCCCTATCGCCCCTCTACATTCGTTTCTGAGCACATATATTTAATATATGTCAGAATGTAGTAGCGTGGCAATACTTTAATCTTCAATATAAATTTTTGCATGACTTAACGGAAAACTATTGGGATCCTGAAATGTCAGTAAACAGCAAAATCATCCAAAAAGAGGAAAAATATCAATTTTTTAAGGAAAAAAAATTGCCATTTATATTATGGCCACCATTTTACCTTGCCTCTTATCCAAAGCGTTGTATAATAATAGCCATTGTTGTTCCCATAATAGACCTATTAAATTTGAACATAAAAAAATCCGTATTCTTTGCTTTTCAAATTCCATTTGGATCGATAAAGTTTCTTTACCTATAAAGTATAAGAGAGGGGGGTAACATTTGCAAAAGAAAAACAACAAAAAGTTTAAATTATCTTAAGTCCCATCACCAGTGATGGATAATTTAAAATAATGTGAGTATATTATATCTTTGGTTATTTATGCCACAATAAAGCTCGTAATTGGTAATTAATCGATATAAATATATTTTTAAAATATTTAAGAAAGGAACTCATCTAAAAGCATTTTTTAACAATAAAATAATAACTTCCGCATCATTAATTTCAAAATTATCCGAGGTAAAATTGTTCCATGGACAACAAAATTTAAATAATTACATTTTTATTAAATGGAATTCAGAAAATAATAGTAATATTTAATAAAATATTTCTTATAGCTCTTAAATATATATATATATATATTATTAAGAGTGAAGAGCTTTATCTTCAGCAAAGGAAACAATTTCTGAGACATTAATGTTCCGCATCTCTATAAAGATGCAAATATAAAAGCTATACATGATAAATATAATGCTTTTGGATGAAGAGGTGAAAAGAAACCATTTACATAAAAAAAGGAAGATTTCTGAGTATCATTCACTATAAAATAGAAACCGTAAATCTCCACAGTAAATCGACTTTATATATTTTTTTGAATCAATTCGCATAAGATTGAAAAGAAGCAAAAAGAAATTTATTGAATACGTAAAAAATGCACGACATAGGAACAACATAATATATATATGAGCCACAACACCATTTGGTTGCCAGTAACAAAAGAGAAACCGCCCATTATTCCAAAATCTTGCAGAATAACATTAAGAACGTATCTATTCTTAATGGCAATGCTTCCATATACGACAGACTAATTAACTCGAGGCGTAGTAAGACTGGGAAGCAAAGTATCTTCGTCACTAGACTAAACAGATTAGTCGAAGCTGCGAGTTCAGTCGGCTGGAGAATACACAATTAAAGTAAGACGTATGAAGTCCAACATTCCGACAGACGTCACGTGGGTTCTTTAATTGAAGTCATTTATACTTTAATTGAATTTTAAAGTATGTTACTACCACCGAGCAATTAGCGTGAACAAGTAGAGGGATGCACTCGGTGGCCAACCGACACCGATGGTTCTTATTACTCCATAAAACTACACGATAGATATAGGTAAAAGAAAAATACTATAGAAGATCTTTCTCTCTCTCCTTGCTTGGTTTCATCCTTAATTCGATTTGATAGACCTCAGTAGTTCCTCCAAAAAGTATAGTACAAAGGTGAACGTCGCGTTGAATGAGAGCTTTTTTCAATACTTTTAAGTAAAAGGAGATGGTGCGTGAGACTAATGAAGGAGATATCGTTATATAAACACACTTCTGCGCGAAAAGCGTTAACTAAACTTTTTCCCCTTTTCCTCCTCCTCCTCCTCTTCCTCTCAGGTACTTTCATTAAAGAGATTGTGGTCTGCGCTAATTTCTTAAAGGCTTGCGGCTACTTGTATTGAAGCTTTTAGGTTTTGTGCTTTATAGGATAGCCTATTGTGCTTAGTTTTGATCTAGACTGAATTTTATTGTCGTAAAAAATTTTTATTGAGAACGTATTAACGAAAGCTGACAAAAGAATTTCTAGTTGGAAGATTGTCCAAGGAATGTAGCTTGAATTAGTATATGAAGATTCTACGTACTAAAATTTGTTAATTCCTGTTAATTAATGTTTCTTTCTTTGAATATATGAAATGTTTATTTAAATATTTACGAAATTTTTAAATTTTTTCTAGCAAATTTATTGCCTTTTTTATTGCATAGAAGAGTAATGTATCTTTTAAGATAATATTCGTTCTTAAAAGAAATAGGTTATTTTAGCGGCACAACTATTCGTTTTCTGGAAAATCTAATAAAAGAAAATATACATCATGATATTAATGTATACGGCTCTCATTTCTATTTTTATTTAATTTATTCTAAAATTCCCAAGTTTATAATTGATAACACTTAAAAAATATATCTTTATACATCACTTAAACATGCTCTTACAGTGGTTTTTAATGGTGTACTATTAGAAGTTATATATATATAATTATCAAATATTTGTAAGCAAAACAAATTATTTGAATATCTTCTTAAAAGACTATACATAAATATCCAATAATCTTAATCTTTAATCAAATATCCTTTCTATCCAATAGTCTTGGGATAGAAAACGTTTCGTGACGTTCATCATTTCGTTACGATGCACCCAATCTAACTATAAACATCTCCATAACCACACTAAAATTTTCCAAACAACGTAAGTCACGTTTAATTCCGTGATCTAAGTAATATTCTCACAGTAACTTCTTTCCTGAAAAATAAATTAACTCGGTCACGATATTATCATTATAGATAATGGACTCCCGGTTTATTCTGCCTACAAAAGAATTGGCAGATTGGTTTAAATTCGGTTTTAATGGATTTAACCGGTTTTTCTAAGTAAAACAATATTATTACTTTGTCATTCGTAGAGTAAGGATTATTACTCTATCTCCATCTCTCTCTGTTAATTATTGAAAAGAGATGTGTGCAGATTGCCATCATCTGTAAGCTCCTTTATGTAAATTAACTATCATCTTTGCTAGTTCTTTAAGTAAATGTGCAAATTTTTTTTTTCTATTTATACGAATTTTTAACTACAATAAATAATTTTAATAGAGCGATTAGTGTTTTAAATTTAAATATACGTGCACAGATAATGAATAACANGTTTTAATGAAAATAATTTCTAAAATATATTTAAATTGAAAAAAGTTATTTAAAATATTAAAAATTTACTTTAAAAATGATTAATTCTTGTATATATATTTGAACCTATCGTAGCGTTATATTTTAAAATTGCGATAAAAAATTTAGCAAAAACATTTAAATTTTCATACTTAATAAATTGTTTTTAGAATTTATTTAATATTAAAAAATATATAATTATTACGATGTAATTTCCATATTAATAAACTTATAGTAGATATGCACCTTATAATCGAAATATTCTTCGTTACTCTTTTGTATATAATAAACGTTTTATAGTGTTTTTCTCTGTTTATTTTATATTTTTTATTAATTATATTTTATTTTAACACTTAAACAAAGTTTTCTAAAATACATTTACTACTAATATTATTAAATTTATTCACTAAAAATCCCTTTTAAAAGCAAGGACTGACAATTAATTCGAGTATTCAGGACTCGTTAAAGTCTATACGTAATGGCGATTTTATAGTGTTTTGCTGTTTATTTAATAAATATTTTAATAAATTTTTGGAGTGACATTTACCTCTAATTAACGCACAATTTTTCCTCGAAAAATTTCTTGAATTCGAAATAATACAATAATTATTAATTTGATTAATAAAAGGAACTTTCATTGATTAATTCAGGTAAATGGCCAAACTTTTTAACTAGTGCCATTAATTGTAATTGTGAAAAGATCGAAAAGCACACGAAAATGAATGTAAGTAGAGAAAAACGCAATCAAATAATCAGAAATTAGACGTGATCAATGAGAGAAACTAACTTTTGTATAATTAGCTTATAGGTTTATTGGATTTAACTGCATTATTTATATTAATAATATATTCAAAATAGTGATAATAATGAATATAAATATTTTATAATGTTAACCAATTAAAAATAACAAACTTCTAGTGGATAAATTTAAATTAATGGTACAAGCAGCGTTGGAAATAAAAATAATTAAATTCGTAAATTAATTTTCTTCTTTAGAAAGACGTTAGAACGTTTAATTCTTGGATTAAGACTTATTAAGGGTCTAAGCACTTTATAAGAGGCCCTTTATTAAACTTAAAATCATGAGGGCCTAAGTTGTAACTGGGTTAGTTTATGTGTAAATCCGACAATTTTTTTAAAATAAAAGTATTTATAATTAATTTATTTTAATATTAAAAAAATTTTGCTATTTCTGAGCGATTTTAATTTTAAAATATTTAAATTAATGAAGAATTTTAACAAGATATCTGACCTTGATTCAACTACTTTAAATTTGCATAAAGGAAGACGTAATCTGCATATTAAACGTGGTCATAATAAAATATATACATAATAGGCTTATAAGCTTAAATTAAAAATTATAAAAAAAAAGAGAGAAAATTATTACTCAAAATCAATCATTAATCTTAATTTCCTTTTAATAAGCAGAAAAATTTGAAGAAAATTTTATAATCATCATCATCATTCTTTCACGATATCAATCCTTTAACATTAACATAATTTCCAAAAATTTCTAACGAATAAAATTTAAAAAAAAGGAAAAAAATCTACTTCCGTAAAATGTTTCCAAATTGATTTCCGCTTTCGGAACAGTAATTAGTGCATTTCTGAAAGCCGACATGTCGGCCATGATTGATGCCAACATGTCTATGCAAACAAAATAACACAGAAGTGCAGCCGGTTCATACATACGATCAGTTTTTCTTTGACATGCATAAGGGAGCGTGGCATGAGTGGACAAGACACGTGATCCGTCAACATGATGTAGATAGATTCCCATTGACTAAAATCGGCAAAGAGGAAATCCAATCATGCATACGATAGTTTACGTAATTAAATTTACTTCGCCCACATGCCAAAATAAGACAAAATTTTCCCTATGGTTTATATCATGAGAGTTTTGGGGTATTAATCGCATTGCTTCTTCTAGGCATCCATGCAAAGAACGTAGATCACGTAAACATATTATGTAGAGGCTTTTTGATGGATGGTTTCGGTCCAGGAATTGTTGTATAAGTGATGGTCTCTACGCCCAAACAGATGATAGATCTGTTGCTGATACTTTTTCTATTCCAGCTTCACTTCTCTTTGCTCCGATTTTTATAACAATTTGATTAACTTTAAAAAATACGTATTCAATTTAAATTTTTATGCAAAATTTACAAAATAGCTAAATAAAATTACGCTGTTGCATTAGGAGTATAATACATCCGCAGTACATCTTACGATACGGAAATATTCTCCTCTTCTCTACACTCAACAAAGAGAAACTTCATTATAATTGATGTAAGCTTATAATTTATATACAATTCAAAGGAGTTTATATATATTTAAATTATAGAAATCATTTTTAGTGTATAAAACATTTTAATCTATACAAATTATTTTTAAAAAATATGTTAAGAAGAGGTTTTATAGTAGCGTAGTATAGAGGGGCGTTAGAAATTTCTTCGATAAAGAAAGTGAAATTAGTAAAGTTTTCTATCAACATTCTTAAGTTATTAAATCGTAATGTTAAGTGGGGCTTTACACCAGATTTTAGAAACAGATATCATTGATGGAAGGAATGCCTCAGGGATATCCAACAGTCGGCATTCAGTTCGACCAAGCGAATATCCGTAAGTTAGTGAATGCAATCAGATTGTATTGAAATTCAAATCTTCATCCGATATTCGCCAGCCAGATATAAGCTTTCAATCCTTATCTGACCCGCGGACAAAACGTTTCTCAACATCACAAACTTACATAAATTCCAATCTCTGTAGCCCAACGTTTCCCATTGGAGAAGGGAGAGGGGGAATTAAATTTACGACAGAAAGGGCAGACCAGATAAGATTTATATCTTAACCAAGATATGAAAAAACAGATGAAGATTTAAATATTATAGAATATAATGCTTTATGTCTAGAAACGATCGATGATTTCTCTTCGCTTCTTCACCAGCATATATAATGTTGTCAATAGTTCTCCTACCTTCTATGTTATTTTTTTATATACTAGTTCTAATAGTTCCTTTATTCTTTTATATAATTTTATAAAGATTTTATATCTAATTTTATTAATATCTTAAAAAATTTCTTCACAAATAGTTTAAAAATCCAATTTTCTGTAGGAGTTTTCATTAGGAATTTCCATTCTATAGGAGAGAGAAATGAATTTTCTGCTATTTTCTTTCAATTTTAATTAATAATTAAATAATTTTATACGATTATAAAGGCAATAAATGCAAATAAATATAATAAAAAGTGTTATTAAACTTAAAATAAATGTATGAAATTACAAATATATAATTTTTAACCTCAATGTACTAAAAAAAATAGCGCAAAAAATTCTTAGTTTATAAAATTAATTGTTAAATTTGAAATTAAAAAAAAATAATATAAAATAAAAGTTTTATTTTCGTATAAAATCATTCAGAAATTTATTTTTTAGTACAAACAAGATTAAAACAATATCGGTTTGTAATTTCAAAAACTTAAACACCGTTAGCCAGACCTTTATTGTTTGGAATAAATAAACTTCGTAGGAGTGTAATACCTGAACAGCACGTCTAAATTTAGGGATGGCAATATACAGTTTTCACATTGTATCAAATTTACAACAAAGATTATCGTCAGAAAAGATCGCCCTAGTCAACCTTCGTTAGTTTACACGCTACAAAACTATAGAAGAGCAGCAGCTTGGACTCAAGCCAAAAGTGAAAGTTGTCCTATAAAATGTCTTTCTCTAGGGTGATGTAAGTGGAGGAATTATTCTTGAGAAAAACGTGCTTCTTCTCAGATACAAGAAAAAAAGAAAGAAAGAAGAAAAAAATACAGAAGAACGTGTATATAAGAGTCTAATTTTTATAGAAAACTCGTCAAAAAACGAATAAAAATAAATAAAATAATTAAAGGATTGTAACTGCTGAGTTGGAAATTGCAGAAGTAAAGTTTGAAAAGCAAATATTTTAAGTGTTGTTGCATTCGTCAGCGGAAAATATGTAGCGGAAATGTCGCTTGTCTCAGCTCATGACAATTACTTATGGAAAAGGCTTTTCTACGTACTGAATATTACGTAATTTCGCCTTAGTTTGGTAATCTTTTACGAGAAGTAGGAAAACGGGAAAAAAGTCACTCGATCGATCAATCTAGACACAACAGAGAGGAAGTGTGACGTATTGACTCAGTCACTGGTCTGGATGGGCTCCGGATGTGACAACACGTTCAATTCCTGTCTGGGAGAGGCAAAATGAATTCTACTATGTCTATTGATGTTGCTATTAATCGCAACAATCAAGACTGTCGGAATAATCCGAGTTAAGCTAAATTATATCTGATAGGATATCGAAGAAGCCAATGAGAAAAATGAAGAATTTAAAGTGTGAAACGCCTCAACAATTTGTAAACAGTTCGTGTAAGTTTATAATCTGTAAAAGTTTGCGAGAAGATTAGAAATTTTCAAGCGATAACGTGTACAGAAAATATTCACAAGTGACCGAAAAATAAATGAGAGTCCATTTAAATTAATGAAGAATTTTAACAAGATATCTGACCTTGATTCAACTACTTTAAATTTGCATAAAGGAAGACGTAATCTGCATATTAAACGTGNGATGTTACTATTAATCGCAACAATCAAGACTGTCGGAATAATCCGAGTTAAGCTAAATTATATCTGATAGGATATCGAAGAAGCCAATGAGAAAAATGAAGAATTTAAAGTGTGAAACGCCTCAACAATTTGTAAACAGTTCGTGTAAGTTTATAATCTGAAAAAGTTTGCGAGAAGATTAGAAATTTTCAAGCGATAACGTGTACAGAAAATATTCACAAGTGACCGAAAAATAAATGAGAGTCCATAGAAAAACTTAAGTGATACGAAATAAAAGAAAGTGGTGTAAGAAGCAAAGTTATCAATGCATTACTTTTAATGGTTTTGGATAAAAGAAAATAAAGAATATCTTTAGGTTTTAGGCGATGCGATAGAAGAGATAATCTGTATAAAGTAGAAAAAAAAATTGCATTTTAACATCTCTAGCAAGCACCATTATGAATTATGGAGGTTTTGTCGATTGCTCAGGGGAATAAAGCTTGGTCTAAGAGATACTTTCGTAGGTTTATCGTCCTCTTGCTTAAGGTGAGAAAACCAAAGTCAAGTAAATCTAAGACTACGAATAGGTCTACGAGTTTTAGGACGATACTTAATGTTCCTTCTGATAAAAACACTGATTAAACTTTTTAGCATTATTCTGCTAAGAGAGAATATTGAAAAACTCTCCTGTGCATTCATAAAGTAACGCTTCTTTCAAACGAAGATAAAAAGTTTAATTTCCAACTGAAAGATATTTGTACTTCAATTTATCGTACGCAAGAATCTAAAGAAATTTTATAATGAATAAAAACTAAAACAAAAAAAAATCGATATTCATAAAGCGTTTTGGAAAATAGAAAATTGAAGTTCCGACCAATTGCATATTATTATGATTATAAAATGCATATTATTATGAGGTATAGTCCATTCTTAGGTCAATATAGTAAAACATTGTACATCAACATCCTGTCGTGTCTTACAAACTATTCATAAGCGTGTTGGGTGGCCAAGTCCGAGCAAAACACGTAAAATGCCAATCAGTCACGTCCAGAAGGAATATGGCGGAGGGGAGGTGGACAAGCACGTGCAGGCATTTTCCTATACAAAAAATCTAAAAAAAAAAAATACTTATTCTTTGTTCAACAAATTAGTATCCCCCAATGTATTTTCCAGAAGGACTCTTCACTAATGTTTTCCAGAAATTTTGTTGAGTTTCTTTCTTGAATTTTTACCTTTATTCAGTGCTTTATTATTTCATAATGGAAAATAACACTCTAATAAGTATAATATCTTTAAAATATTTTATAAAACTTTCTTAATATTCATTTACACTATAAAAAAGTTATTTTAAATAGATCTTAAAATGACGTTACCCAAATTTTCGATGAGAAATTCCAGAGAAAACTCAAACGCCCACAAACTAATGACTCTACGTTTAATATTCCTCAACTAAAACAGGTATGGTTACGCCTTTTAATCCCTTCAACATCCTCAGTAAATTTGATTTTAGATTAAATAAGTACGGATACGAGAAAGACGAGTTATCCAATTAACACTCCAAGCGTATAGGAAAAATAAAATTTAAAAAAATAAAAAAAAACTTTTTTATTAAAAAGAAATTAAGAAAAATATTTTAATTTCGAAAAAAAAAATTCAAATTAAAAATTTAATTTCGAAAAATCTATTTCTTATTAGAGTAGTAAGGGAGGAAGAGATGAAAAAAAAAAAAATAGGGGAAGGAAAGAAAATCGGAAATATTTAGATTTTTGGAAAATTCAAATCTTGGTAAATCTGCAAAGAAGTTGTTTGCAAGATTTCAGATACGGAACATTTCCTTCAAATATCACAAACAACTATTTTCCTCTTCGTTTCTCATGCGAGTAAGCTTTCTGCAGTCCCTTCTTCGATTGGCAACAAATCTTTTCTCTTTTTCTAATGTTTACAGTTCTTTGTATCCCTTGATTTTTCCAAAAGATAGTAAGAATGAAAGCGAGTAAAAGTGATTCCGGGGGTTTTCTATAAATGAGAATTTTTATTATCAAAAAGCCGTCATTTAATAAAGTTAATAGAATTATTTCCAATTGTTAAAGCAAAGAACGATGATTACAAAAGCATGAATGTTTCTGTTTAATCGACAAATTTGTTTCCCCATTGTCAAAATTTGTTTTCTGTGCTCGATTAATTCTGTTTGTTTGTTAAAGTAAATTCTTTTCGGTGATAAATGGCTTTGTCGAAACTTTTATGCAATTAAAATAGGGATTTAATATATTGTTGTGGATGTATAATGAAATCTTTCTTGTTTATCTAAATTATATTCCTTCCGTTTTATGTAATATTATTTTCTTTTTCTTATTTGTCTATTTGCTTTTTTCTTTATTGTTATTGTTCCTATTATGTTGTAAAGAAAGAATTTTTCTCATTTCTCGTTTATTTAAAACATTTTCTAATTTTCTTATAGTGACTATTGATTGAAAATTAAAAGTTTCTTCGGCATCCCTTGATACTATTGCTAACATTAATAAAAATTTGTAGCGTATAACTCGTTTCTAGTCTCATTTCTTATTAAAAAATTTCATTATTTCTTTACTTTAATCAATATTTATTATAATATAAACAATTTGAAGTAGTATAACGTTTTTAATAACCAATAAACAATGCTCTTTAAATAGAAAGAAGCACTTAAAAATATATCTCACAGATCTCCACTAAACACGAATGGAAGGGAGTAGAAAAAAAAAATATATATATATATATATATATTAAGATTAATAACAGGAGATTGAAACTATAAAATTTAATATAAAATTTATTTAAAATTTTATATCTATCTCTTCTACAATTTTAACTAAATAAAATATACATGAATCATTTTTGTATGCAAATTTTCAGAAATTAACTGCATGAAATTGTTCGATATTAATTTACAAATATTGTTATTACCTTCCAAAAGTTATTAGAATGGCAATTAGAATAAGAATATCCAATTTTATCTTTTAAGAATTCGTGACGACGCATCTAAACTAACTCTTCTTCCTGTTCTTTTTCCCCCCATCCAAGACGTGTAAAGAAAAAAAAATTGAAAATATACAAAAATTAAAAAGTCTAAAATAAGAAAAAAAATATTACACGATTAAAAAAGATATAATTTATCTTTCAATAAAGTAAAATTATATACATTTTTAACATTTTAATTTATAGAAAAATAAGTAATTTCTCCGATTAGTTATTTGTTTTTTCTATTTCGAATAAAAATACAGTAAAAGAGATAAAATATAAAATCGATTACGTTAGTTCCTATTTTATATTACAGTTTAAATTTAAAATGCCAGCTTCCTCTTTTATATATGTAGAAGGTACAAAAATTAAGTAGCAAATGTGATTCGATTTGTGGCCATCTATCATTAATCACTCTGCAGCAAAGGAGATTTTTCACATCGTATCTTTAATGAATGCCGGTCGTAATGTGGCAAAGTATGTCGCACTCTTTCTTCCTTTCTAAGTTATTTAGGGATTTTTTTTTTTTTTTTAATGTATTTCTTATATATGTATATTTTAAAATACCGCGATTAGTTTTCTTCCAAAACTTCTCCATTGAAAAAGTAACTTATGTGAATTTCTTCAATGAAATTATGTATGTATATTTT
This sequence comes from Centruroides sculpturatus, assembly GCF_000671375.1. NCBI lineage: Eukaryota > Metazoa > Arthropoda > Arachnida > Scorpiones > Buthidae > Centruroides > Centruroides sculpturatus. Next base: position 606,231 of record NW_019384647.1, on the reverse strand, counting down.
ATGTTTTAAGTTCTAGATGTTCTTAAAAAACCAACATTAATAAATTTCTATCAGGAAAATAAATTTAAAATTTTTATGAAATTTTAATAAATTAAGAATTATAAATAGTATTTTAGTAAATAAAAAATTGTCATAATTTTTAAATTCAATTTTGCCATAATAAATTAAAGTTTTAGAGTTTTTAAATTATTGAAATTGTTATATTTTTTAATATTTTTAATTAAAAATAAGCTGTACTTTAAATTTTTTATAATAAAATTTAAATTTATCAAAGCGTTTTAAAATACAGTAAAGTGGGAAGATTTCTTGAGAACGATTCAAATTAATTATTAAATACTTTTGTATTGTTATTCTAATAATAAAATCTTATATTTTTGCTTAAAAATTCTTAAAAAATATTTATAAAATTGAAATTATCATTAATATTAATTATTATGTTAAATATTAAGTACTGTACGGTAATTACAATCTAAAATTTCATATTGAATATGATACAAACAGGAAAATATCATATTAAATTAATTCCTATATAACTTTATAGACTGCAACTAGTTAATTATAAAATTTCATAAAGCGGTATTAAAATAAACTTTAGTTAACATACTAAATAACCGTTATTTACTTTAACTGAATTTAAATAAAGTTTATTTGTCTAGTAAACTAAACTGCATATTATTTAAGTTTATCACAAATATAAACTTATAATTAATACTATATTTAATTATAAATCGAAACCGATTGTATAAATGTAAATATATATATTATTAAACAATATTTTAAATCATAATTTTAGAAAATAAGAAGAAAAAGAGAAGTAGAAAGTTTAAAAAAGTTTGGAGTTGGTTTCCGTTATAAATTTCCGAAAAGGAACCCGAAAATCTCACTCGATATCCTTCTCCATTATCCGATAAAGGCATAAATTATTCAGAAACGGAAGATGTTAGAAAGGGCCTTTCTCAAGATCGAGCAATTTAATCGCGTTATGTCACATGTCTTCTAATATCTACTGGCAATAATGGATTGCTAGTGTACACTGAAAACATCGAGACGAAGCTAATTGGTTGCAGCGAGTAATTTAGTTCGCCAATTACTCCAAGTTCGGTAAAGAAAGACGATATCCTAAGCGAGATATTGTTTGACTCAAATGACTTTGACAGTTAGTGGAAAGTAACTTCTGTTCGTCTTAATGGATGGACCGGCTACATTGAGCAGTGTGGATCCCATTTCACGCCTACTGATAATAGCCATCATTTGAACGTCGAACATTATGTGACGAACGGTTTAATGCGCCGAGTCTAACTGAACTTTTACCTTCGTTGTGAAAAGCTATTTATCTTCTACACTCGGTTCCGTTTATCCATTTAGAGATAACTGTTTTAATTCGGATTTGTCATCTGATTATGATGTCATTCCTTTTTAAAACCTATCTTTTACACTTTTAAAAAGTTATTTTTGCCATTTTTTTTTCCTCCTTTTCTCTTATTTCTTCTCTTCTCGGATGATCTCTGGATGTGGCAATTGCAACTTGTAAAGGTAGCGTAAGATAAAATGAAGAGAAGATTCTTAACGTGTGAAATGAAGCTTTCAAATAAATGTTTAACGATATATTTGGATTAAATATAGACAAAGAAAATTATCTTTAGTGTACGGAATGTAGAATTCCAACTCTTAGCTACACGGAAAATGAATTTAAGAAAATCCACGAATGGAAATGATTTCTCGCATTTAAAAATCACAGTAGCATCTAGAAAACGTGGATTTAGTAGTAATAATACCTTCTTCCACTTAACTTTTCCCTTAAAAGGTAAATTTAAACTATTATTTAAAGTATTGTTTTGGTATTATATTTTAGTGTATATTTACGATTTGAAAGTTGTCAAAATATCTTTTTGAATAAAATAAATCCAAAAGCAAAATAATAAACCGCTTAATGGTGAAAATAGATAAAACTGATATTTTAAAGAGACAACTGAGTTAAAATCTTTTCCAATCCATTAAATTCTGAATGCGTGCACTTATTCTTCCGAGATTTGTGATCTGTAAACCTTGTTAAAAAAGTATTTATTTTAAGAACAATTTTATTTTTAAGCCTTCTTTTTTTTATTTTATTCTAAAGCCTTCAGAGCCCTTTTATTTTAAACAATTCCACTTTTTCTTTTTTTTTTTTCTTAATTTACTTTTTAATTTAAAGATAAGCATCGAAAAATAAACACATGAATATAAAAATTTAAATAAAATTCAATTCAATTTTAAAATATTTTAATTCAATTTATTTTTATTCAATTTTCAGTTCTTCGATATTATTATAAAAGTAAAAGTAAAGAAGAAGGAAGTATATTTTACTGCATTTGATTTGAGTATGTAAAACAAGACTTTGCGAAAATACACTTCGTTAGGAAGTCTATTTACAGAACTAAAAACGGAAAATAACGATGGTTTAGATCCGAAGCAATTCTAGTCACGTCGAGTCTCTTATACATAGTTTCTTTCTAGTCTAATGACCATAGAAGATATCGGTTAAGAAGAGAATTCAACGATTCTTCGTTATTAAGATCGATCCTAGGATGAAGTGAAGCTATACAGAGAGTAAAGACCTTGTCATTCTTTTGGAAGGGGGAAGGAATTCGATAGATACTTGCGAATCACTTACGGTTAACGGGTATAATGAAATATACTCTTTCTTCCTTTCAATCTAATAATACACAAACAACTAAATAAATTCTGTGGAATATGTAAAGAAATATCACTTCGTTTTCTATTACATTTGTTTATATTATAATAAAGTTTATGTTTTTTTTTATATTTAAAAATATTTTAAAATAGTTTTAAATTATGAATTTAAATAACTAATTTTAATTTCAATTAAGATACGCGATCAGTTACGTTGTAATTCCTTGAATTTTTGCTTAAAATTATGTTTTATGTACAAAGGATTTTTTATGTAAATTTTTGTAAAAAAGAAGAGTAATTTTTAGAAATATAAAATAGAATAAATATCGTAAGAAATATCTATCAAAATTAAGAGAAAAGTTTAATTTAATGTCATTAAAAATATCAGAAAAAATATGTAAATAATTTGAAAGAAGCAAAATGATGAAATTGAATTTTTAAATGCTTTATTAGTAAGGAAAAGTACAGACAATACATGAAATAAAATGCAATTTTAAAGTTAGTAAACGCATTTTTAAGATGTGAAGAATGAGAGGGAGAGGGGGAGAGAGAGATGAATAATTGATATCGGTCATCAATATAGGGTCTATAAATCCATGGGGAGAGTGCTTCACCTCTCACATTTTGATCCAACTCGTCAACCTGTCATCACTATCCAATAATTTATAATTATTCGTTCGATTCATCTCTGGATAAGCTTACGTTGTATCAGGCAGAAGAGTTCTGCCAATTGTCGGCTAATTACGATTCCGCTTTTGCCAGATCAATATTGCACTGCTCGAACCTGTCCTGTCTGGATAAGATGGATGGATGCGTCACACGCTCATCCCAGAGAGAGAAGAGGAAACAGACTGAAACAGTTCGTCTTACGAGCTTCTAATTATGTACTTTAAGAATTGACGACGCACCTGTGTCCGTCATTTCCGACACGGGACAGGTGTACTGTTAATTAGCTTTTGTGCTGAAAAATTCTACAATCCTGCACTTTGCACTTTGAAGAGGGCAGTCAGACAGTTAATGTATTCCAAATGAGAAATATTTTGGTGATACAAAATTATACAAAGCAGCTGTCGACCGAGAAGTTAATTTTTGACGTTATTATAAAGAAAAATATCTTAATTTTTCTAATCTTTAAAATCTAATGAAAATCGTTCACGTGTGAAGATAAACTTATTACCGACTTCCAATTCGATTTTACGATATGATTAAAAAAATGCATACGTAAGAATTTTTTTCTTTATTTTTTTTAATCTAAGAAGTTTATGTATATATAATTTATTTGATTTATCTTGATTATGATTTTTATGGGAAAGTATTTTATAATTTCTATTTTAAAAACTTTGATAGAAAGATTTTTATCGTTTATACAAAACAAGTTTTTTGATGATAAAATTTAAATGACATCTTTTACATTTTTATTCTCATTATTCTTACGTTATTAATAAAATTAGAAAATTATTATATGATTTTAAATTATAATTCATAAACGTATTAAAATATTTGTGTAGAATTTTTTCATTTTAATTATTAGACTATGTATTAATTTGAAATTAAAATGCAACCCCACTTATACAAAGAAGTTACATGGAAAAAATAATTACATAATTACAAGTAAATATAATTTAAATAATTTATTAAAGAATAATGTATTTAAAATAAGTAAAAATCATTTAAAATATTTCATTATACGCAGATTTTGAAGCTTGACAAACTCGAATTTAAGATTGTATCTTCCCTTTAACAAAAGAATTTTCAGAAAGAAGAGATTAGATCTTAATTAATGCTTAAATTAATATCTATACTAACTTAAAACTTAGAAACATGTGAAAGAAATGCATTTTAAATTCATAAAAATCAGCTCCTTTACGTAAAAAATTATCATTAGATTTACATTAAAGCCACAGAACTATATATTTTTAAGAAAATTAAATTATAAATCTATTAAACACACTGCATTTTACTTCTATAATGCTATTAATTTTTATATTTAGAGAAAAATTGTATCTCAACTATGATAAAAAGTAATTGAATTTTAATTGTTTAATATAATCTGTAACTAAATTCTTTATAAAAAAATTTAATATATTATATAAATATTACGTTATAATTAACTAAATGTTTATATAAATAATGCTTTAATAATCGTAAGCATTTATTTTTTGAGTATTTTTTTAGTTATTGATAACCTGTTGATATTTTTAAAAATTCATAATATAAAAGAAGAAGAATTTATCTGGAAAGAAAGATAGATAAATTACTACAAAAATATAATAATTATAATAAGAAAATCCAGTTTCTTTATTTAAAAAATAAAATAAAAATGTAAAGAAAAAAATTCTGTTAATATTCTTGTCAAACTGCAAACTAGCAGAAACAGTAAAGACTCTTCATTATTGAAACATTAATAAATTTTATGAAAATTGTCTACGCCAGTGACAATTAATTAACTTTTCAAAAGTAACTCTAATTTATTTTACGATTAATGAAGATATTATAAATTATGAATATTCTACATAAAAATAATATCAATTTTAATATAATTTGATTGAAAAATTACAGAAAAATACCATATTAAAGAAAAAAAAGAAAGTTTTGCTGTTTTTCTTTACCTCTCCAAAGAAATAAAAGAAAAAAAAAAGTTTAATAAGCCCCAATGGTACTCACGCTCTTGGTTTAAACATCATTCTTCTACTTTATTTTTATCTTTTTCTAAGAAAAAAATATATATTTTCACTTTGAATGTTGATGTATTCAAAACTATTAGAGTTAGAACGATGAAATTCACAAAGATAGATATACATTTGAAGTATAAGAAGCTCTAATAATTTTGTTTCCCCCAGAGAGATATGGAGAAAATGCATTTTAGTCGTTTTCTAGGCTCTTCTAGAACAAAACTGTTAGAACCATAACTGTAAAATTCACATGGGTTTCCCATATGAAATGCAATAAACTCCAAAATTCCGACTCTCCAGAGCAAGAAGAGTTTGGAGAATTTTTCACATTTATTATTTTATATATTTTTTTTTAGATTAAATTATTGGATACAAAATGTCATATTTTCTATAAAATACTACATATTTATCAAACTTTCGGTTATATATATATGCAAAAAAAGTACTTTACGACATGATACTTTCTGCTAGCAATTATCATTCAAGCAAGCATGCAACATAAATACTAAATTATGAATATTTTGATCCCAGAACACATAATCCTAATAAAAAAAGCATGCACAATCATACATTATTCAATATTCTCATTAGCTTATTTTCTAGTAAATATTCATTTTTTATATACAGATTAAAATATAGAATAAAGTATTAAGCAATATTTTACTCTAGAAAATGTGAGTATTATATTTATTAATCAATTAACGGTCAGACTATTCTTCTATATTTATTCAATGCTACGAATTGAAGAAGGTTTGGGTTAATATATATGTTATATTTTACTACTACTAACGTTTCTCACTATTGCTTTACACACTCATGCATTATTCACTATAGGAAAATAGCAAGTTCACGAAGCGTATGCAATCGTACTTCTTAAATTCTCAGGAAAGGCCTGGAACTGTCAACCAACACGACTTTACCCATGGCTAGATTCGAATCTAAATCTTCAGAGGAGATATTCTAAAATTCTAAAAGATAGTTTAGACGTACAGAACTCAAATTCGTGCCGATATTATGACGTGATTATGTAAAGTAAGGTCCTACAAAGAATGGTTTTAATGGTCACGGTACAAGACAGCAGGTCTTTAAAACGTTCGTAAATTAAAAGCAGAAATTTGATGGCGTCATTAGCAAACTTGTGTCGGTTGTGTGGTGCATATAATGGCTTAGAATAACCGTTAAACGTAAAGATCCCACTCACTTACTTGCTTTTTATAAGTACTCGACCTTATTGTCTATTTAATTTTTGGGATGATTTTTTATTGGTCTTCGTTCTCGTGACAACGTGAAGCTTCCATTTTGAAATGAAACAAATGGCTGGACGCTTCATTTACGTCTAGAGAATCTTCTCTAGAAACCAATTAATTTTATTGTGTCAAGCGATTTTTTTCCTTCTTCTTCTTTCATTCTTTTTTTTTTTATCGCCCGAAGCTTCGGTATTATGGGTTTCGTCGATATTAAAACGTGTGTCTGTCGTTAACGAGAATTTCTTCATTTTTCTTCTATTTTAATAGTCACTTGGAGTCATTTTGTTTTTATTGAAACATGAAATTTTCTCTCTATTTAGAATTATTCTTATCATTTAAGAATTCGAGTATTAACTTACATTCGTTATACAACGAAGTATCTAAAAGTTCTAATGTTTAGAAATTGTTATCAATCATTTTAAATGAAAATTTCTCATCTTTAACTGAGAGAATTTGTCATTGCTCACGGATATTTTTACTTGTTTAGTTGTATGACATTCTTAAGACGACGTCACCTGTTATAGGCGTATGCCTTGTGACATTTTAATCAAAATTTTGCTATTTAATAAATGAAAAAAATATACTTTTAAACATCTTTCGATCAGAGTAATTATCTCTTGGGTCTTAAAATCGCAAATACACCAGTGACAGCTACATAAATCGACACGTTACAATGTTCATAATGTCAACAGAAAAAGTTTTTTCTCTTTGCTAGACAGATTAGTTATGAAGTCATGCGATCGAGTTGTCACTATCTGACTATTGTCCCCGTTGAACAACGCTATTCCATTACAGAGCTGTCAGAGGATGAAGAGAAAAGCGTTAATTCAATTTGGCACGGTCACTTCTGGTTGAGGACATTTAACAAACCCAGCACTCTCTTTTATATACAGACACTTATCTTTTAATACGATTTCTCTATGCCTATCTCCTGCACAACTTTTAGACAACCTTAATAACTCCGGTAGCGTGTTCTTAGGAAAAGAACTCTGTCACGGGATATGAACTTTAAAAAGCCTTTAAAAAAACATATACCAAAATTATTTATAGTTAATTCTTGAAGAATTAATATTAATACTCGCTTTTAAAACTAAAAAACAAAGCGATGCAAGAACTCATTTATTAGTATTAAGCTTTAATTTGATCTAAAAAAAAGCAAAGTAATTATTTATATAAGCATTTTTGCTGCTTGGAAAGTAATTTTGAAGTGTTCTAAATCATTTAATATATGACAAAAACTCTTAATTTCTTAAAGAAAAAATAAAATTAACACTTCTAAATCAAGAATGCTTCAATATTTTCAAATAAATTGTCTTCGTTTGGAAAAAAATTTCCGAAATTTGAATCACGTTTCTCTTCAAATTATAGAAGTTTCTTTTTATTTAATGAAAATAATTTATTATTTTTATAGTTTCTGTAGAGAAATATTTCGTAAGCACAATATTATCACGGCAATTTTAAGAATTATAAGCTCTATTCTTCTGTCAAATGTGGTTATAAGTTTATAAAAGATAGGCCCATATATATAATTGGTATTCAATGTGGTTTGCTGGAAAAATGATTTGGAGCGGAAAAAGTCTTTGATGAATAGTTAGAACAATTCTTGAGATAGATAGAGGATAAAATAAAATTTAAAAATAAAGGAAAAAAATACACAGACATACATTACTCTTGGGTGGAAGCTTAGAAATTTCTGTCAACCATCAATTTTAAAACAGACTTACTCATAAAATGCTTCTTGAATTTAAATTAGGCAAACTTTCTATACAGCGTAGAGATCTACAGGTGAATTTAAATATTCATCTATGTAAAACAGGATATTTAGAGATAAAAATTACACTATTGACACCCTTCTACATAAAAAAAACTGATTTAGGTTTTATCTTGGATTTTTCAGTTACTTTAAAAAGATCAAATTCTTAAATTATCTTTAAGAATTCTTCAAGAATCATTCTGTAATTACAAGATTCAAATCTTTTTACTTCAGCTTTGGCATTTTCAATTGTAAAGAAAGAATAACTGAACTGGAAAATATTTGTGAATAGCTTAAATATTATTTGCAATTTTTTGAAATAATTTTGATATATTTTTTTAAACTTTAGATATAAAAATGAATATAAAATAAATTCCGTATATAAAAGGGTATACATTTAGATTTAGAAAATAAATAAACAAAGGTTATTTTGACGAATAGAATTTGAATTTATATTTTTTAAAATATATATAAAATGCGTTAATTTTGCTTCGAATTTAAGATACGTCTCGACTTTTAAAAGGAATTTTTAGGAATAAAAAAAATTGAATGATAGAAGCAAATATAATTTAAAAGAATTTATTAAAGAGTAAAAATAGTTAATAATACATTTAATATAAAATAAATAGAAGAAATACTATAAAATTTTCATTATACACAGATATTTGAAGAGTAATAAATAACTTGAACTTAAAACGTTCTCGAATTTGAATCATCCTCCTTTCAAAAGAGAGATTTTAAGAGGAAAAAATTGGATGATAGAAGTAAATCTAGCTTAGAAAATAATTTATTAGAGCGAATACTTCAATAAAATATAACAAAATAATATAAAGTAAACAGAAATTTTAAAAAATCTTCATTACATATAGAGTTTGAAGAATGACATACCCTAAATTTACGAATGCATTTTTAGAAATGAAATACAAGAAAATATCGTTTAAAAGAATATAACAGAGTAAAAACTTTACTTATACATTTAAAATAGTTTTATAATTAATATAAAATATAAAATAAACAGAAAAACTCATTAAAATTGTTTACTATAAACAGAATTTTGAATCTTAAATCCGAAAATATATGGGGGGGAACGTCTTAAATTCGAAGCGCTATAGTATCTTAATTTAATAAAATAATTACGATTTAATATAAAACTATTTAACTTTGTTGAGAGGATATTTAATTCGGAAAGTATGAATTTGATTTTTGACGAATTTCTGAAGAAGAAAATTCGATTTTCGGTTCGTGTTCTTTTCTTCGTTTTCGAGTTGTTTGCTTTTGGCATCGCCTATTTTAACAGCTCGTCCACTCACTCCATTGACATTTACAAAAATCTTCAGAGAGAGCATTACTTTATATTACTAATTAAAAATGGCAAAACTAAATAAACACAAACATATTCCTCTTTTTGAATAGCCTAACTCACATTAGCATAAATAATAATTCAATAATGCTTAAATAATGATAAAGAATGACATTTAGTAAATATTCAGTTAGATGATGATAAATAATTTAATTAAAAATGCCTATTTTTTTTTAATTTTAAATATTTGAAAAATAAAATAAAAGATGTTTATTTTAATCATTAACGAATAAACAAATATAATAAATTTATATTCATTAAAGCAATATATAAAGTTGCATTTATCAGTCACAATGAAGTAATTAGTCATAATTATTATGCTAATTTTACGATTCTTCATATATAAATCTAGATAATATGGATTAATAAACGTGTATAAAATTATCTGAATTTGATTAAAATATTATTCCGAAGTAATAATACTTTTAAAGAAATATAATTTTCGCTTTTCTTTAATGCTAACATTCTAGTTTAATATTGTTTTAAACTTAATTACATTCAATAAATTATACGGAATTTCTGTATTATGAATGTATAACAGAAATTTTTTAATTAAACTCTTTCCACCCTGCGGGTACTAAGAGGGCATTTTTCATGCCTATCATAAGTTTGGTCAGGCCTACAATGAGAACAGCCGGGTGGTGAGGGACGTGTCAATCTACCCATGAAAATTGCTGAATTCCACCAGGATTAGAATCCAAAATTCCAAAACGGAAAGTTGAGACCTTTAACGTCTAGACCGTCCGTCTATCTATTCTATCTTTTACATTGTAAACCAATGACAAATGAGGAAATTCCTAAGAACAAATTTAAAATTTCAATTAAAAAAAAATAATAATAATAGAATAAAGATTATGATATACTAAAAAGTGCGATTGTTTTTTAGTGTTAAGCAATAATAGATTATCAATAAAAATATGGAAAATTTCTATGTATAAAACTGGAAAATAATCAGTTCTAATCGAATAATAGTATATAAAATTTGATAATTTGTAGAATATATTTAGAAAAGTTACTTAAATTAAACATTATCATTATATAAATAGATTAAGAGCATGATTTTTCTTATCATTTCTAAGTAATTCTGAAAGATGACATGATACTGGAGATACGTAATAAGCGAATTAGTTCGTATCTTAACAAAGCATCAGAAGTGGAATAACCATTTTTAGGTTTTTATCAGTTTTTTTGATAGAAAGAAAATCTGCGAAATGATGAGAGTACTTTCTAAAAAGAAGATCTTTTAATATTTAATGCAGAAATATAAAAATTAATGTCAAATTATTTCTTTCATTTCCACGAATATGAGAGAAAATCGTGGATAAATGTTGATAATGCCTGATTATTATTATTATTATTTAATATTATAAAATTCTTTCTGTAAAATATTTTTATAGAAAGAATCATAATATAATTCATTCATAAATCGATAAACTTAATATGATAATATATAGTCTTATTACATGTCTTTGATCTCTTTTATAAAGTTTATTTCTTATGGACATATATTTGATTTATAGTATTACTAAGATATCAGTTCTTATCCCAAATCTCACTAATACTATAAATAAATCATCCCTTTTTTTGACAGAATATAAACCTGAAATATAATTGTTTTTCTTATCATTGACTTCTACTGAACAAGTGAAGATGCAAATTTCTAGCTTCAGTTACATTTTCGCCATTCTCTTGATAATTAGTACGTTGATTTGATTTAAACAAAGCAGAAAAAAGAATCGTGTTTAATTGTAGATTAATCAAAATGTTAAGATATAATCAATTGTAAAAATAGTAATTGATTAACTACCAGACAAATTTAATAAAGAAATAAATCATTGCCGATTGAAGAACTTCAGATATTCATCAATTAGATTGGAAGAGAAGAATTATCTTATTTATTTATCTACATAAAATTCGAATAATTATCAGATTTTGTAGAATATTTATCCAGTGATCAGAAAAAGACTCGACGTAGAATACAGTTGCACTTTACAGCAAAGAAACAGAAACGTGACAAGATCATACCTCTCTTCCCGATATTCCAGTACAAAGAACATAAAAATACTTTCTAAACCGATGCAAATGTACTCGCATACATCATTTTTTATCATTAATATTGAAAACATAGATATCATTTTTTATCATTAATAATGAATTTGGCAGAACCGATGCCAAACTATATTCCAGGATTCAATTTTATCTCGTGTTTGTTTGTCTTTGGATAACATCCGAAGGATCTAAAATTCTTATCGTATACGATTTCTACTTTCTTCTCAACTTATCTTCGGTAAGAAGAATATTTTTATAATAAAAAAATTAAAAATTTAATTCCTTTTCTATAATTAAAAAAATGCTTTGAAAATCGAGTTTCCTGCGTATAGAAACTTATAAAAATTTCCTTTATAAATATCCATACATATACAATTAAATTATTTTGTAACTGATAACTTAGTTTAATGAAACTGTACTACTCTCAATGGAGTAAACTGTAATCAAGAAGGATTCTTTAAAGTACTTATTTGAGTAACTCCTATTCTTTAGAGGATATTACAAGAGAAAATTGCTCGAGAGGGCTAAAATTATGTTTTATTCTTAATTTTTTAAATAATTAATAATAATTTAGTAATTTTTGAAGCTTGCTGTAACTAGAAAATCCTTTCTATTCGACTTATACACTTTAATAAACTTCAATGACTCTATTTTAATGCAGGTTTACTAGATTAAGAGGTACTTTTATACAAGGGAAACAATAAATAAAAAACAGAAAAATTTATATTTTTAGTATAAAACTACATAATTTAAAAGCATTAATTACATAGTTATAAACAGTTTCACAACTTAATTGTATATATTGTAATAAAGTTGAATATTTTACATTTCTTTCTCTTAAATTAGGTAAGAGTTTGTAACAATCGTACAATTAACATTAATAAAAAACGCGATTTCCTCTTTTAATGAACTATAATGAAGATAATGTTATATATATCACAGTTATAAATGTGAAAAAAATAAATGTAAAATGAAGTCTCTGAACTTTAAATTACTAAAATTCTAATGTGAAAATAGCATTTTTAACAAATCTTTTATTAGAATTAAATATTCTGAATAATGTATAATATTTCATTTTTTGTGTTTTAATTTTGCTATAAATTCTGTTAAAAACATCGTTAATGAACTCAAAAAAAATAATTACGAATTATAAAAAATGAAAAGATATCATTTGCAAGCTAATTTTTCGAATAAATTTGGAATTTTTGTAAATTTTAAATTAAATAAAATTTTATTTCCGAGATAGAGATTTAAATGAAATTTATACGTAAAGAAATTTTTATAAATTTATCTATAAATTGAGATGTCATTTGTTTAATTTTAGGTCTAAAATAGATAATCGTTTCAAGATTTAGTGTGTCCTTTCCAATTAAAATCAATTAAGAAGCTTTCGTTATCAGCATACACACTTTGTTTTACATGTAAATTTTATGTAAAATAATGTACTAACTTATACATAAAAAGGCATGTAAAATAATTTTCTGTATACAAATATATTATTTTACCTTTCTATTATTATCACACCTTTTCATATGTCTCGTAGGGTATATGAAAAAAGGTAAAATAACATACACCTCCTTATTTTATGGATATCAGGAATATATCTTGTTAACTTAGCTCGGGTTTTCTGTACTAAATACGAAAATTTTTCATTAAAACATGCTAAAAAATATAGAAATATTTATGTTCTCTTATCAAGAAAGCATATTTTTTAATGAAAATAGTAGCATTTTGAATGCAGTAATAAATGGTAATATGTAAGAGGAATAAAAATCCCGACATTTGAACAAAATTCGCAATTCAGTACGATTTCAAGCGATCATGTGGTAACACTTTCTTAGTTATAACTATATTATAGTTCAATCTCACTTATAATTACACCTCATTATAATACGTAACAGGTTATATGTATAGTAACTGTAATTGTAAATGTAGTTTAGGTGTTAGAATTAACATAATATACAGTCAAAACCTCTAAACAACGGCCACTGACGGAGCGTAAAAATGGCCGTTGTTCGAAGGTAGTAGTTGTTTAAAGGTTATTTTGTATCCATTTTTGTTCAGAAAAGGTTTCTTTTAGAGATTACCTTTATTACAGGTTCGATTATAGTATTAGAATAACTTATACTGAATAAATTTTAATGGTTTAATATAGGCCTACAAAACATTCCAACTGATAATATACAATAAATATATAAAGTACTGTACTGTAAGTTATTTTAATACGTAATTTTTTATTAAATTTTTATTATTTTTTCTATTAAAATTATGCAAAAATTTTTCATATTTTTATATACTCCATTTTCCTATTTATTATTTTTTTTAATATTTTATATTTCTCGTGAAACAGTTGCTAACTTTAAATATGAGTATAATATTTTCATGTTAATAAGAAAGTGAGATACTCCTAAAAATCTCCTGTGGGGGCAATATATCTTTATTAGTTTAGCCAGCCAAATATCTGATCAATGAATGTAAATGGCAGCTCTCTCTCCCTCTCGTGAACAGCAAAACTGCGAAAATAAAACTTAAAAAATACAAGAAAAAAAAGGTAACATAATAATATCGATCCTTCAGGTTTTTAGAAATAGATTTTAAACGATTTTTTCTTACTTCCTTTTTTTTCATTTTAATGATAAACATTAAAATATGAATTATGTAAAAATATGCAAAACATAACGATTTACACCCCGAAATATATAAAATGATAATTAATTATTAATTATTTAAAGTTGAGTTTAAATATTGATATAACATCTGATTAAAATTTATAATCAACAGAAATGAGAACCAAAATATCACAAATGATATACATATTCAATAGCAGAGATTGTGTTGTAGTACTGTAGTTGTTTACAAGTTTTGTACAATCTAATAACATCCTAGTTGCATTCTTATTCATATGTATAACTAAAATAGAAACGATTCTGTCAACCATCTCTAATTTGTTTAATATAGTCACTCCTAAAATTAATTTTATCTCCTACTACTTGTAAGATAGCATTTGTTGCTGCTTCACATTCTGTTCTAATCATTCAATTCTATTTTTAGTTTTTCGTGTTATTTTATTAACTAATTTTTTTTTATGTCGAATNGAAGCCGAAAGGAAATAAATCTAAAGTTACTTTACATGTGTAAATCAGTACAAATCATTTTTTTAGGATTAAAGAATTTCAAATAAATTTTCAAGATAAAGCCAATAAATTTTAATAAACAATCTTAGGTATAAAAATTCTCTTCGATAAGAAGGGCTATAAATCTTAATAATAACGATACATAGTCATATATCTAAAACAAGGCAAATTATTCAGGCTACAAATCATAATAAAGAGGAGAAATTTCAGAAAAGAGAGGCCTTATATAACATAGAAAAATCTATGATAGATAGTCTTTCGGGATAACGAATAAAGAAATAGTTGGAAGAAGTGTAAAGATGAAAACAAGCAGCCAAATAAAGAAAAAATAAAATAAAATAAAAGAAAGAAAAACGTGTGGTTAGAATGATAAGTACAGAAGTGAACCTTATCCGTATAAACGCTTTCTAACGTTTTATTGATCTTCTCAATAGGTGCATGCGGCTGTTTGAGTAACGTCTATTATAGGGTATATAGAATAGTCAGAGAGAAGATTTGATTTTCGTTGTCACGTCACGCTTCCATCTACAGACACATTTTGACTTCTGGAAATATTTAACTTGTTTAGGAATTTAAAAGATTTATAAGAAAGAGAATCTCGAGGGATTGTCAATGTGATCTTTCTTTAAAATAAGTTTTTCCTTGTTTGTTTCTTGTTTGAATTTTCTAGTAGAAATTTCTATTTGAAAATGTGAATAATATTTAATCTGCTTTATATATATTTTTCCATTATTAAATTTTGATATTTATGAAAAAAGTTTTAATAAATTTCTTATTTAATATTATTTCTAAGTTTTTTTAATGTATGGAAGCTATTAGAGACAGCTTTAAAATTTTTTTGATTCCCTTAAAATGTGCTTAAAACAATTTAATAAGTGTACTGAATTTTTTAAATATTAAGCATTGTAAATACAGCTCTATTTATTATCATTTTCTTTATTTTTCCTTAAAATAATTGCTTACAAATCATTTAATCACCGATAATAAACTCTCTTCTACCAACATTATTATGTTTTCTCTCATTTAGATTTTCTAATTTTAGTCGTAAAGTTCTTTAAAAATATATGTTTTTCTACTAATCACTCCCTTATTTTGTATAGAACATGTCCGCAACTTCGATAAAAATCTTATAATTTGCTTGCATAATTCACAATTTATAAAATATTTTTAATAATTAGACTTTATATCTTCAAATTTTTTTACTTTTTGTAGATTTTTACGATACATTCATGCATTTAAATTGATGTTTGAATACTCAGCACTTTATAGATGAACCGAACACAAATTTTAATTAAGTTACAGTATTTTTATACAGAATTAAATTATATTTTTCTTTGATTTTTTGGAATGAATTCGATTTTTCATTAGAGATTTCGTGAATCCAATTATTATATCACAACTATGTTTTATGGAAGAGTGAGCCTCACCCATAGATTCGATAGGTTTTTCTATTATCCTATTATATATAAAACGCATTACATAATTTAAAAATATATTAAATTACTCGTACAATGCTTTTTTCTTTTTTACTTAAACTTTTAATTTACAAGCTTAATAGTTTGCAATATTAATATAAGAAGAGCATAAAGATGGATGTTGTAAAGTATTCTTAAGTTCCATTGAGAACATTAAAACTGTTAGAAGTGGAAAAATCACTCGGCAGTTTGTCTGTACGCAGTTTTACCTAAAAATATTTCACTATGACTTAAATATTAGATACTTTTTCACTTATCTACTTCGTTTTAAATGTCAAATTTAAATAATTACTCTTATCTTATAAAAAAAAAATCTAAAGAATATCATCATTTATATTNAACAGAAATTTTTTAATTAAACTCTTTCCACCCTGCGGGTACTAAGAGGGCATTTTTCATGCCTATCATAAGTTTGGTCAGGCCTACAATGAGAACAGCCGGGTGGTGAGGGACGTGTCAATCTACCCATGAAAATTGCTGAATTCCACCAGGATTAGAACCCAAAATTCCAAAACGGAAAGTTGAGACCTTTAACGTCTAGACCGTCCGTCTATCTATTTTATCTTTTACATTGTAAACCAATGACAAATGAGGAAATTCCTAAGAACAAATTTAAAATTTCAATTAAAAAATAATAATAATAATAGAATAAAGATTATGATATACTAAAAAGTGCGATTGTTTTTTAGTGTTAAGCAATAATAGATTATCAATAAAAATATGGAAAATTTCTATGTATAAAACTGGAAAATAATCAGTTCTAATCGAATAATAGTATATAAAATTTGATAATTTGTAGAATATATTTAGAAAAGTTACTTAAATTAAACATTATCATTATATAAATAGATTAAGAGCATGATTTTTCTTATCATTTCTAAGTAATTCTGAAAGATGACATGATACTGGAGATACGTAATAAGCGAATTAGTTCGTATCTTAACAAAGCATCAGAAGTGGAATAACCATTTTTAGGTTTTTATCAGTTTTTTTGATAGAAAGAAAATCTGCGAAATGATGAGAGTACTTTCTAAAAAGAAGATCTTTTAATATTTAATGCAGAAATATAAAAATTAATGTCAAATTATTTCTTTCATTTCCACGAATATGAGAGAAAATCGTGGATAAATGTTGATAATGCCTGATTATTATTATTATTATTTAATATTATAAAATTCTTTCTGTAAAATATTTTTATAGAAAGAATCATAATATAATTCATTCATAAATCGATAAACTTAATATGATAATATATAGTCTTATTACATGTCTTTGATCTCTTTTATAAAGTTTATTTCTTATGGACATATATTTGATTTATAGTATTACTAAGATATCAGTTCTTATCCCAAATCTCACTAATACTATAAATAAATCATCCCTTTTTTTGACAGAATATAAACCTGAAATATAATTGTTTTTCTTATCATTGACTTCTACTGAACAAGTGAAGATGCAAATTTCTAGCTTCAGTTACATTTTCGCCATTCTCTTGATAATTAGTACGTTGATTTGATTTAAACAAAGCAGAAAAAAAATCGTGTTTAATTGTAGATTAATCAAAATGTTAAGATATAATCAATTGTAAAAATAGTAATTGATTAACTACCAGACAAATATAATAAAGAAATAAATCATTGCCGATTGAAGAACTTCAGATATTCATCAATTAGATAGGAAGAGAAGAATTATCTTGTTTATTTATCTACATAAAATTCGAATAATTATCAGATTTTGTAGAATATTTATCCAGTGATCAGGCAGAGAAAGACTCGACGTAGAATACAGTTGCACTTTACAGCAAAGAAACAGAAACGTGACAAGATCATACCTCTCCTCCCGATATTCCAGTACAAAGAACATGAAAATACTTTCTAAACCGATGCAAATGTACTCGCATACATCATTTTTTATCATTAATATTGAAAACATAGATATCATTTTTTATCATTAATAATGAATTTGGCAGAACCGATGCCAAACTATATTCCAGGATTCAATTTTATCTCGTGTTTGTTTGTCTTTGGATAACATCCGAAGGATCTAAAATTCTTATCGTATACGATTTCTACTTTCTTCTCAACTTATCTTCGGTAAGAAGAATATTTTTATAATAAAAAAATTAAAAATTTAATTCCTTTTCTATAATTAAAAAAATGCTTTGAAAATCGAGTTTCCTGCGTATAGAAACTTATAAAAATTTCCTTTATAAATATCCATACATATACAATTAAATTATTTTGTAACTGATAACTTAGTTTAATGAAACTGTACTACTCTCAATGGAGTAAACTGTAATCAAGAAGGATTCTTTAAAGTACTTATTTGAGTAACTCCTATTCTTTAGAGGATATTACAAGAGAAAATTGCTCGAGAGGGCTAAAATTATGTTTTATTCTTAATTTTTTAAATANTATAGTCACTCCTAAAATTAATTTTATCTCCTACTACTTGTAAGATAGCATTTGTTGCTGCTTCACATTCTGTTCTAATCATTCAATTCTATTTTTAGTTTTTCGTGTTATTTTATTAACTAATTTTTTTTTTATGTCGAATCTTCGTTAATTTCTTTCGACACTATAACAAGAGATTTTTGAATTTTATACATATTTCTTGTTATAGTATCAATAAGTTCTCGTTAAAAATAATGATGATTTCATGCTATTTTATTTCACTAATTTAAGCTCAGTATTTACTTCTATAGAGTTTAGACAGGTTTTATTATAATATAAATGATTTCTCATTGGAAATCTTAATAATTAAAATCATATTTAACATTAAGAAAAATTTTAAATTACAATTAGATCTGTGACTAAATTATAGTTTTTATTCTTAAGGTCTTATAATAAATTTTTGTTGATTTAATTTAATATTTAATGGTGTAAGGTTCGATATATCCTTTTATAATACCAGTAACTTTGCGTGAAAATATTGGTAGTTTATAGTATATTACCGTGTAAAAATAAGTCAATAATTAAAGATATTAGAACAGATCTGGAATTAAATCACTCAGAATTTAGTTTAGTTTTAATGCAGTTTTTATTCCCTAAATCTTATAATTTTACATTGACTTACTTATGTAAAATTCAAACATATTGTTAGAATATTAATAACTTTTCATTAAAAATATTTTAATTTAAAAGCATATTATAATCCATATAAGAAGATTAGAACAGAACTGTAGTTAAATCATACAGCATCATTTTAAATTTGTAACAATATATTCTTCACTAATTCCTCATCGTTTAGTTTAATATTTACTTGTGCAAAATAAAATTTCTTTAAAAATATTGAGAATTAAAAGCTTATTTACATTAATAATATTAAGGCCACAATTAAGGATTTGGTAATAAATTTCCAAGTAAATCATTCAGGATTATTTTTAGTCCGTAATGCTATTTTATTCATTTTAACTTCTCATTGATTAAGTTCAAGACTTGTATGAATTTAAATAGATTTTATTAAAGTATAAATGATTTTTCTTTAAAAATATTGATAATTAAAAGAATATTTAACTTAAATTAAATCGGCAATTAAGGATATTAAGACAGATTTATAACGAAATCATTTAATAAATTACTATTTTACGTTCTTAATGCCACGTTATTCACTGATTTCTTACGTTGACTTCTCATTGATTTATTTCAATATTTACTTGTATAAAGTTCAAATATATCCTGTTAAAATAACAATAATTTTTCATTGAAAATATTCATAACTAAAACCATATTTACAATTAAATAATGAAATCCATAATTAAAGAGATTAAAATATCCATCGCAAAGTTTAATTTAAATTATAAATTTTTATCTTTTAAATTTACTGATTACGAAAATCGACCCTTACAAAAATCTAAAAACAATTTAATCGAGATTTTACACCTTCAGAAGTTAAATAAACATAAATTATAACCTTTTATATTGAAATTAATGCGAATAACTTATTATTTTTCATTTTATATATATACACATATATTAAAAGTGCATTTTATGAGTAAAATTAAATCCCATAATAACTTTGTAAACCATTTTTTTCTTTTTACACTCATTCCCTCTCTCTCTTTATCCACAAAATGACCCTCCAGCAACCTTATTACACTCGTAAACCGAATTTAATAAATTTTCCTACATCTATAGAAGATAACTCTTTTCAAGGAACCAAATACAGAATACTGCTTCATACTGGCGATACCGAGAAAAGTTAGAGGTTTTCGGCAAATGCACACTAATCCGATATTCAGAATGCAGCAGAAGTAAATATAATTTCCAGCATCCCATCCAAGAAAAGGATGTCTCAATCCGTTCATCATTACTTCTTTTTCCACTTCAACACGATAATTCCATTTCTTTAAAACTAGGAAAGGTTTCAGGTGTTTTAAAGCGTCTTGTGCAATTAAGCGTCCATACAAAACTTGGAACATAAGATACCAATAAAATTCTATATCTTTTTTGATATTGTTGAAGCGATTTTCGCTAAATAAATAAACGCACTTTTTGCTACAGAATATTAAAGCTTTATTCTTCTTCTCCTCCATCTCATCCCCCTCCCCCTCTTCCTCTTCTTCTTCTTTTAAAAATAACTTAATGGATTTATCGTGGGATTACTAGACAATGAATCATTTCGGATTTCTCTCATTGATTTTTTTTAAATTATTACTATTTTTTCACAGAAAATTATGGTGTTTTTATATATATATACACTGTTGCTTTATATTAATTTTAAAATAATACCGTCATTTTTCTAAATATAAAAATCTTCTAAATAGTATTTACGGGATTATTTGATAAATTTTTTCCTTTTCAAATTAAAGAATGATCCTAACATCGAATTGTTATGTTTAAATTATAATGAAAATAACATTTTTAAAGTTACAGTATTTTTATACAGAATTAAATTATATTTTTCTTTGATTTTTTGGAATGAATTCGATTTTTCATTAGAGATTTCGTGAATCCAATTATTATATCACAACTATGTTTTATGGAAGAGTGAGCCTCACCCATAGATTCGATAGGTTTTTCTATTATCCTATTATATATAAAACGCATTACATAATTTAAAAATATATTAAATTACTCGTACAATGCTTTTTTCTTTTTTACTTAAACTTTTAATTTACAAGCTTAATAGTTTGCAATATTAATATAAGAAGAGCATAAAGATGGATGTTGTAAAGTATTCTTAAGTTCCATTGAGAACATTAAAACTGTTAGAAGTGGAAAAATCACTCGGCAGTTTGTCTGTACGCAGTTTTACCTAAAAATATTTCACTATGACTTAAATATTAGATACTTTTTCACTTATCTACTTCGTTTTAAATGTCAAATTTAAATAATTACTCTTATCTTATAAAAAAAAAATCTAAAGAATATCATCATTTATATTATTTAAACTCATAAAATTTTAAAAGAATTTTACAGTGTTAATACTATTCAAGATTTATCACATTTAAGAATCGAATTAAATTCTTAATTAATTTAGATACTTAATTTTAAAATCAGAATTTTACTTACGTTACTAATTTAATTAAGAAAATAAGCATTTAAATATGATTATTATTTATATAAATTAACGAAAATATTTTTAAAAATAAAGGAATTTATCATAAGTTACAATATTTTGAACGGAATATAAATTAAATAAGGTTAAACATCAAAAAATATTTCTGAAATCTCAGTTTTCCTATTCATCTAATCTATATATTTCATTAAAATTTAAACTGTCGTGGACACTCGCGGAAATTTAAATTATCACAAAGTCAAACAGATTTATCATTCAATGAGGAACACGGCACATGTGTACGAATATATATATTCATAATTACGTCATGAACACTTCGATAACTCATAGAATAAACAATCCGAGTCTAGGTTAATGTTACTCTCCAATAGCGTTTCAAATGGTTGAAAGACTGATACAAGTTTAAAGGAAACAAAATAATTTCCACTTATATATATATAATTTAAACATGAACCTGGTTACTTGCATGTTAAACTGTCTCCCTGTTTGCATTAGTGGTAGACACATCCATTCATCAGAATTAACATAAAAATATGAAGGGGAGAGACAATGATATTGCTTTACTTTTAAAATGTCTTTCTAATGTACGAGATCTATGCAAACAATTTTCTAGGATGGAAAATTAATTTGACATTGTCTCTCATCTGTAAATCAGTTATATTCATTTAAACACGAGATAATGAGTAAAATAATATTACTTCTCTTTTAGGTTTTTTTAAAATTCTCATAAATTTGAGAGAATTGTTTTAGACGTTTATCATTTTTCTCTTGATATATATTATTTTATATATTTTTTCTATCGTTGTCCTGTTTTCCAAGTGATAAATTTAGTTATAAATATTGATCTATTTTCTATTTATAACCTCTTACAAAAAGTTCATTTATTTCATCTAAATCAGTAACATGAATTTAAGTTGCTTCGTTAATCACTATACTACTTTATAACTTCATACATTTACATTAATTAAATATAATTCTGGCATATTTCTATACTTTAATTGAATTAATGGTTGTGTAAGTGTGTAGACCCATAGACTTATACATAACATATAACAAGATAACTCATTGAGTAACTGACTCAACCTTTTAACGTTTCTCCACCTTTAAAAAAAAAAAAAAAATTAAACTCCTTAATCGAAATATCCCCCCATTAAAATCAAACCTTCTACATCATTTAACAATTAAATCTGTTTTAAGATAATTTAAGCATAAGTTCCCATTTGTTAATCGATTTATTACTTCCATCAACATGATAAATTTTGAAAGTTTCAAACAATTTTTTATTGGTTGGAATAATTTTCCCATCGATAAGTAATATCAGAAAATTGACGTTTATCATATTTACTTCTGGCTATAAATTTTATTAAAAAAAATAAAAAAANTTTTAAATTAAATAAAATTTTATTTCCGAGATAGAGATTTAAATGAAATTTATACGTAAAGAAATTTTTATAAATTTATCTATAAATTGAGATGTCATTTGTTTAATTTTAGGTCTAAAATAGATAATCGTTTCAAGATTTAGTGTGTCCTTTCCAATTAAAATCAATTAAGAAGCTTTCGTTATCAGCATACACACTTTGTTTTACATGTAAATTTTATGTAAAATAATGTACTAACTTATACATAAAAAGGCATGTAAAATAATTTTCTGTATACAAATATATTATTTTACCTTTCTATTATTATCACACCTTTTCATATGTCTCGTAGGGTATATGAAAAAAGGTAAAATAACATACACCTCCTTATTTTATGGATATCAGGAATATATCTTGTTAACTTAGCTCGGGTTTTCTGTACTAAATACGAAAATTTTTCATTAAAACATGCTAAAAAATATAGAAATATTTATGTTCTCTTATCAAGAAAGCATATTTTTTAATGAAAATAGTAGCATTTTGAATGCAGTAATAAATGGTAATATGTAAGAGGAATAAAAATCCCGACATTTGAACAAAATTCGCAATTCAGTACGATTTCAAGCGATCATGTGGTAACACTTTCTTAGTTATAACTACATTATAGTTCAATCTCACTTATAATTACACCTCATTATAATACGTAACAGGTTATATGTATAGTAACTGTAATTGTAAATGTAGTTTAGGTGTTAGAATTAACATAATATACAGTCAAAACCTCTAAACAACGGCCACTGACGGAGCGTAAAAATGGCCGTTGTTCGAAGGTAGTAGTTGTTTAAAGGTTATTTTGTATCCATTTTTGTTCAGAAAAGGTTTCTTTTAGAGATTACCTTTATTACAGGTTCGATTATAGTATTAGAATAACTTATACTGAATAAATTTTAATGGTTTAATATAGGCCTACAAAACATTCCAACTGATAATATACAATAAATATATAAAGTACTGTACTGTAAGTTATTTTAATACGTAATTTTTTATTAAATTTTTATTATTTTTTCTATTAAAATTATGCAAAAATTTTTCATATTTTTATATACTCCATTTTCCTATTTATTATTTTTTTTAATATTTTATATTTCTCGTGAAACAGTTGCTAACTTTAAATATGAGTATAATATTTTCATGTTAATAAGAAAGTGAGATACTCCTAAAAATCTCCTGTGGGGGCAATATATCTTTATTAGTTTAGCCAGCCAAATATCTGATCAATGAATGTAAATGGCAGCTCTCTCTCCCTCTCGTGAACAGCAAAACTGCGAAAATAAAACTTAAAAAATACAAGAAAAAAAAGGTAACATAATAATATCGATCCTTCAGGTTTTTAGAAATAGATTTTAAACGATTTTTTCTTACTTCCTTTTTTTTCATTTTAATGATAAACATTAAAATATGAATTATGTAAAAATATGCAAAACATAACGATTTACACCCCGAAATATATAAAATGATAATTAATTATTAATTATTTAAAGTTGAGTTTAAATATTGATATAACATCTGATTAAAATTTATAATCAACAGAAATGAGAACCAAAATATCACAAATGATATACATATTCAATAGCAGAGATTGTGTTGTAGTACTGTAGTTGTTTACAAGTTTTGTACAATCTAATAACATCCTAGTTGCATTCTTATTCATATGTATAACTAAAATAGAAACGATTCTGTCAACCATCTCTAATTTGTTTAATATAGTCACTCCTAAAATTAATTTTATCTCCTACTACTTGTAAGATAGCATTTGTTGCTGCTTCACATTCTGTTCTAATCATTCAATTCTATTTTTAGTTTTTCGTGTTATTTTATTAACTAATTTTTTTTTTATGTCGAATCTTCGTTAATTTCTTTCGACACTATAACAAGAGATTTTTGAATTTTATACATATTTCTTGTTATAGTATCAATAAGTTCTCGTTAAAAATAATGATGATTTCATGCTATTTTATTTCACTAATTTAAGCTCAGTATTTACTTCTATAGAGTTTAGACAGGTTTTATTATAATATAAATGATTTCTCATTGGAAATCTTAATAATTAAAATCATATTTAACATTAAGAAAAATTTTAAATTACAATTAGATCTGTGACTAAATTATAGTTTTTATTCTTAAGGTCTTATAATAAATTCTTGTTGATTTAATTTAATATTTAATGGTGTAAGGTTCGATATATCCTTTTATAATACCAGTAACTTTGCGTGAAAATATTGGTAGTTTATAGTATATTACCGTGTAAAAATAAGTCAATAATTAAAGATATTAGAACAGATCTGGAATTAAATCACTCAGAATTTAGTTTAGTTTTAATGCAGTTTTTATTCCCTAAATCTTATAATTTTACATTGACTTACTTATGTAAAATTCAAACATATTGTTAGAATATTAATAACTTTTCATTAAAAATATTTTAATTTAAAAGCATATTATAATCCATATAAGAAGATTAGAACAGAACTGTAGTTAAATCATACAGCATCATTTTAAATTTGTAACAATATATTCTTCACTAATTCCTCATCGTTTAGTTTAATATTTACTTGTGCAAAATAAAATTTCTTTAAAAATATTGAGAATTAAAAGCTTATTTACATTAATAATATTAAGGCCACAATTAAGGATTTGGTAATAAATTTCCAAGTAAATCATTCAGGATTATTTTTAGTCCGTAATGCTATTTTATTCATTTTAACTTCTCATTGATTAAGTTCAAGACTTGTATGAATTTAAATAGATTTTATTAAAGTATAAATGATTTTTCTTTAAAAATATTGATAATTAAAAGAATATTTAACTTAAATTAAATCGGCAATTAAGGATATTAAGACAGATTTATAACGAAATCATTTAATAAATTACTATTTTACGTTCTTAATGCCACGTTATTCACTGATTTCTTACGTTGACTTCTCATTGATTTATTTCAATATTTACTTGTATAAAGTTCAAATATATCCTGTTAAAATAACAATAATTTTTCATTGAAAATATTCATAACTAAAACCATATTTACAATTAAATAATGAAATCCATAATTAAAGAGATTAAAATATCCATCGCAAAGTTTAATTTAAATTATAAATTTTTATCTTTTAAATTTACTGATTACGAAAATCGACCCTTACAAAAATCTAAAAACAATTTAATCGAGATTTTACACCTTCAGAAGTTAAATAAACATAAATTATAACCTTTTATATTGAAATTAATGCGAATAACTTATTATTTTTCATTTTATATATATACACATATATTAAAAGTGCATTTTATGAGTAAAATTAAATCCCATAATAACTTTGTAAACCATTTTTTTCTTTTTACACTCATTCCCTCTCTCTCTTTATCCACAAAATGACCCTCCAGCAACCTTATTACACTCGTAAACCGAATTTAATAAATTTTCCTACATCTATAGAAGATAACTCTTTTCAAGGAACCAAATACAGAATACTGCTTCATACTGGCGATACCGAGAAAAGTTAGAGGTTTTCGGCAAATGCACACTAATCCGATATTCAGAATGCAGCAGAAGTAAATATAATTTCCAGCATCCCATCCAAGAAAAGGATGTCTCAATCCGTTCATCATTACTTCTTTTTCCACTTCAACACGATAATTCCATTTCTTTAAAACTAGGAAAGGTTTCAGGTGTTTTAAAGCGTCTTGTGCAATTAAGCGTCCATACAAAACTTGGAACATAAGATACCAATAAAATTCTATATCTTTTTTGATATTGTTGAAGCGATTTTCGCTAAATAAATAAACGCACTTTTTGCTACAGAATATTAAAGCTTTATTCTTCTTCTCCTCCATCTCATCCCCCTCCCCCTCTTCCTCTTCTTCTTCTTTTAAAAATAACTTAATGGATTTATCGTGGGATTACTAGACAATGAATCATTTCGGATTTCTCTCATTGATTTTTTTTAAATTATTACTATTTTTTCACAGAAAATTATGGTGTTTTTATATATATATACACTGTTGCTTTATATTAATTTTAAAATAATACCGTCATTTTTCTAAATATAAAAATCTTCTAAATAGTATTTACGGGATTATTTGATAAATTTTTTCCTTTTCAAATTAAAGAATGATCCTAACATCGAATTGTTATGTTTAAATTATAATGAAAATAACATTTTTAAAGTTACAGTATTTTTATACAGAATTAAATTATATTTTTCTTTGATTTTTTGGAATGAATTCGATTTTTCATTAGAGATTTCGTGAATCCAATTATTATATCACAACTATGTTTTATGGAAGAGTGAGCCTCACCCATAGATTCGATAGGTTTTTCTATTATCCTATTATATATAAAACGCATTACATAATTTAAAAATATATTAAATTACTCGTACAATGCTTTTTTCTTTTTTACTTAAACTTTTAATTTACAAGCTTAATAGTTTGCAATATTAATATAAGAAGAGCATAAAGATGGATGTTGTAAAGTATTCTTAAGTTCCATTGAGAACATTAAAACTGTTAGAAGTGGAAAAATCACTCGGCAGTTTGTCTGTACGCAGTTTTACCTAAAAATATTTCACTATGACTTAAATATTAGATACTTTTTCACTTATCTACTTCGTTTTAAATGTCAAATTTAAATAATTACTCTTATCTTATAAAAAAAAAATCTAAAGAATATCATCATTTATATTATTTAAACTCATAAAATTTTAAAAGAATTTTACAGTGTTAATACTATTCAAGATTTATCACATTTAAGAATCGAATTAAATTCTTAATTAATTTAGATACTTAATTTTAAAATCAGAATTTTACTTACGTTACTAATTTAATTAAGAAAATAAGCATTTAAATATGATTATTATTTATATAAATTAACGAAAATATTTTTAAAAATAAAGGAATTTATCATAAGTTACAATATTTTGAACGGAATATAAATTAAATAAGGTTAAACATCAAAAAATATTTCTGAAATCTCAGTTTTCCTATTCATCTAATCTATATATTTCATTAAAATTTAAACTGTCGTGGACACTCGCGGAAATTTAAATTATCACAAAGTCAAACAGATTTATCATTCAATGAGGAACACGGCACATGTGTACGAATATATATATTCATAATTACGTCATGAACACTTCGATAACTCATAGAATAAACAATCCGAGTCTAGGTTAATGTTACTCTCCAATAGCGTTTCAAATGGTTGAAAGACTGATACAAGTTTAAAGGAAACAAAATAATTTCCACTTATATATATATAATTTAAACATGAACCTGGTTACTTGCATGTTAAACTGTCTCCCTGTTTGCATTAGTGGTAGACACATCCATTCATCAGAATTAACATAAAAATATGAAGGGGAGAGACAATGATATTGCTTTACTTTTAAAATGTCTTTCTAATGTACGAGATCTATGCAAACAATTTTCTAGGATGGAAAATTAATTTGACATTGTCTCTCATCTGTAAATCAGTTATATTCATTTAAACACGAGATAATGAGTAAAATAATATTACTTCTCTTTTAGGTTTTTTTAAAATTCTCATAAATTTGAGAGAATTGTTTTAGACGTTTATCATTTTTCTCTTGATATATATTATTTTATATATTTTTTCTATCGTTGTCCTGTTTTCCAAGTGATAAATTTAGTTATAAATATTGATCTATTTTCTATTTATAACCTCTTACAAAAAGTTCATTTATTTCATCTAAATCAGTAACATGAATTTAAGTTGCTTCGTTAATCACTATACTACTTTATAACTTCATACATTTACATTAATTAAATATAATTCTGGCATATTTCTATACTTTAATTGAATTAATGGTTGTGTAAGTGTGTAGACCCATAGACTTATACATAACATATAACAAGATAACTCATTGAGTAACTGACTCAACCTTTTAACGTTTCTCCACCTTTAAAAAAAAAAAAAAAATTAAACTCCTTAATCGAAATATCCCCCCATTAAAATCAAACCTTCTACATCATTTAACAATTAAATCTGTTTTAAGATAATTTAAGCATAAGTTCCCATTTGTTAATCGATTTATTACTTCCATCAACATGATAAATTTTGAAAGTTTCAAACAATTTTTTATTGGTTGGAATAATTTTCCCATCGATAAGTAATATCAGAAAATTGACGTTTATCATATTTACTTCTGGCTATAAATTTTATTAAAAAAAATAAAAAAATAAAAAATAAAAAAAGGGGGAAAATGTGGTGAAGATCCTTTGGGCCCTATTTGCATCAGATAGAGAAAGCTAGCACCATTCTTTAAGGAGCAAAGACTCTCTCACTGACTGAAAATCGATTTTTCTGCTTTCTTCTTTTTGAAAATTCCGAATGCGAATAACGATTGTTGATTTTCGCCTTAACAGATTAATACTTTTAAATATCTTAAAATTAAATAAATTAAATTGTTTAGAAGACCGAATCGATACTTTTACTCCATGCAAATATTAATTCTTTATTTCTAAAAATGCATAGATTCTATCTTTAATAAGAGATAATCTCCACTCTAAAACTATTTAAAATAATAAATTTAGCTTTAATTCATGAATTTTTAATACCTGAAGATTTTAAGAGAAAGATTCGAGCGTAGTTGTATTGTGAAAATTTAAAAAAAAATCCAGTTGTAAGTCTAAAAAAATGTTTTAAGTTTATCTACAATATTATCAAAATAAATTTCCTATACTAGAAATTTATAAAAATTCTCTTAAAGTTCTTTATTTTTCTGTAAGAACTATGCTTTAAATAGAATTCTTTAGAACAATAAATAGGTTACAAGTTATGTTCAATAAAAAAAAAATACATATAAAAACTAACTCTAAATAACTCATGTTATAAAAAAAACTACACGATATTGAGTTTTTTCCTGTAAAAATACTTCCAAAAAATTCATTCTTAGATTTAGTTACCAAAGGCAAAGTGTATAGAGAAAGCTCGTTACAGGAGATCATTTTGAAAAGATTTTTATGAGATAATATTAAAGAAATCTTTAGTAAGAGGTTCTATAAGAAAATGTTAAAAGTCATTTTCGATCAAATCCCATGCAAAAATCATCCACATAAAAATATAAATAACAATATATTACATTACCTTATTTTATTTAGAACCTCATACTTATGTGAAATAAGTTATAAAATTCTTCAATGCAAAACAAGAAAAAAAAAAAATGGCAAAGTAGAAAGTATAGGATTTCCGATGTTACGACCCACATCATTTCACACAAAAAGAGAAAAGGAGGGGGATAAAAAAAAAGAAAAAGGAGCAACGTCCAACATGCGATCGACTAATTTCCCTGGGAGGTTCCCAACTTCGGAGGTGGGACTTCTACAACTGATCACGTGACCAATACTAAATTACTGTCTGTGGTAGTTGATATGGCAACGAAGCGTGTTGGCTTTGGCGACATAGATCCTGTCGTAGTTT
Organism: Centruroides sculpturatus; assembly: GCF_000671375.1. NCBI lineage: Eukaryota > Metazoa > Arthropoda > Arachnida > Scorpiones > Buthidae > Centruroides > Centruroides sculpturatus. Next base: position 575,501 of record NW_019384647.1, on the reverse strand, counting down.
GGGGGGTTGGTCTGAACTTGCAGCGAGTCTTTTGCCTGTCAGCCAATCATGGCGACATTGTCGTTCATTTGACTTTAGGGAAAAGCACACCTGGTTGAGACAGGTGGAAAGTCCCACCCTTCTCTTCCCAGAAGCGATTTCTTACTTGTTCCTTGCGAGTGGTAATGGCGTGTCGGTACTTCTATAGTAAAATAACTGTAAATACAACTTGGTAAAGTTAACTTTTTTTTTATTTTAATGAGATAGCGTTTTGCAATTTTCTCACTATGAAAAAATAAAATCATAAATATATGAAAATGTGTATGTAATTTTCTGAATTTTACAGATTGAACTATTATTCTTGAAGCAACAACAAGAGAAACGCGTTAAAGGTAAAAGTACTTTTAAAAGAATTTAATTAACATCTTTCCCGTGTTAACATTCTAGTTGAATATTCTATTAAATTGAAAATAACGGAAGCTCGCGTCAGTTTATAGACTAATATCGACAATAGTAGTTGTATATTAGATATAAATTTATCTTAAAAGTTAATTAGAATCTGCTGAAATTCTAACGAAAAATTCCAATTTAAAAATACTTCAAAGCGAATTTTGTCTGTATAATTTCGTGTAGCCTTTATTAAATTCCTGTAAACTATCATTTAATAAATGCAAAGAGAGGATTCGCGGCGTCAATAGGTCACAGTTAACTTACAAAGAGGAATAACGTTCAAGTCGCTGAATTAAAGAACCTCCCAATCCCTGCAGACCTAAGTGGCGAACGGTTTTCCCAGAGGCGAGACACCTAACCCCTATAATCGTTCCTCACTGAGACATTCACAGTACAATCAAGGCCACTCGCCGTCTGCAACTTTCTTTCTCTGAGTGTCTCTCTCACCGTGATTATCATACTCTGAATGATGGGGGATAGACAGCGAAGATTTCTTAATGATTCCCCACTCACTCTGCAAGACGGTGATGATAACTGGTGTCTCTGTGACTTCAACTAGATTTATTACCTTGTCTACAGATCTAGAATGACCAAGGACATCCCAATCGTGCGGGTATTGGCTAAGGTGGGGCACATTTAACGTCTGCTTTCCTTTTTTCTTCTTTGGCATGCTCCGGGAAATTTTAATTCTACTCACTAATTTTTACGAGTGATTTTTATTGTGGAGTTTGACCTTTTCTATCTGATATTCATCCCCTTTGGCTTTTTTTTTTTTTTTAAATTTAACCTATACATTTTCTATAAAGGCGATTTCATTCACTTTCATAGCTTAGAGGAACAACAAAAACCAGATTAGATAAGTGAAATTTATTATAATGAAGGATTTGAATAATTCATGAAAATGAATAATTATATTAAAATATTTTAAAACTTTACATAAGTACAAATCAGAGAATTAAAATGTCGATAAAGTGATCTTCATAACTTATTACTCCTGATAAAGAATATGAATAAAACCCGTGTAATTTATCAAATAAGAAGTATATAAAGAATAAAAAAAATTAATTTATGAGAATAAATTAAAGATGTACACTCAAACGCAAAGCAACATTTACTATTTACAACACACATAAGAATGTCAAATCAAACATTTGGGATCAAACATTCCAGAGAGTAGCATGATAAGTAAATCCTCTTTACGCATATTTTCGCATATTCTTCTTAATTGCAACATTATCATTGGAGTAAATAGCAGCGACAATGATATGCAAAGCGTGGAAGATGCACAATACTAGGACACAATTTCCACAACAATCACGTACAATTTTAATAAGTCTGTCTAGAATTCAACCTGCAAACTGATGACAAGTCACTAGCGAGATAGTTAAGAGTAAAATATACCATCCTGGCAAAGAGCCAGCTTAGATTAACATTAAGAAAATGTATTACTTAATTAGATCGTTTCAAGATGCGAGAAGACATGCAGTGAGGTGAAATCTTTATAAAAAAAAAAGCAGTGAAGAAGGGAAAAAATCGTAATTTCTCACCAAGAAAAATTAGATAAATATTAGTTTCGGTTAAATTTAGGTCATTTTTCAGATTACAATCATTAAATCGAAACTAAACCGGATCCAAATCTATAGGGTCAAGGATAAATTGATGTATATCTAATGAGAGAAACAACAAATGTGAAAAAAAAATCCATCTCGTTGTACAGAAAAAGATTTAAACTTCGATAGAAAACTAAGTTTTTAGCATTAGAATCTATATAATTCTATTAAAATTAAACGTATCGTCATAAAAAATTAAAATAAATAAACTAGACTAAACATTTCTAGAAGAAGAAACTTATCTGAAGAAGCTCTTAAATCAATATAAAACGATTTTACAGTAGAAAGAGGCCTCTCGATAAGGTTTTGAGGCCACAGTAGTTAGAATTACATTAGAATCCTTAATAAAGCTGATAAATTCGTTGGAAAGAGAAGTTGAAAGATCAAAGAAGTAGAAAATGTCAAGATTCAACCAATAAGAGAAATGAAACTTCGAAGCCGGAAGGGAAATAAATCTAAAGTTACTTTACATGTGTAAATCAGTACAAATCATTTTTTTAGGATTAAAGAATTTCAAATAAATTTTCAAGATAAAGCCAATAAATTTTAATAAACAATCTTAGGTATAAAAATTCTCTTCGATAAGAAGGGCTATAAATCTTAATAATAACGATACATAGTCATATATCTAAAACAAGGCAAATTATTCAGGCTACAAATCATAATAAAGAGGAGAAATTTCAGAAAAGAGAGGCCTTATATAACATAGAAAAATCTATGATAGATAGTCTTTCGGGATAACGAATAAAGAAATAGTTGGAAGAAGTGTAAAGATGAAAACAAGCAGCCAAATAAAGAAAAAATAAAATAAAATAAAAGAAAGAAAAACGTGTGGTTAGAATGATAAGTACAGAAGTGAACCTTATCCGTATAAACGCTTTCTAACGTTTTATTGATCTTCTCAATAGGTGCATGCGGCTGTTTGAGTAACGTCTATTATAGGGTATATAGAATAGTCAGAGAGAAGATTTGATTTTCGTTGTCACGTCACGCTTCCATCTACAGACACATTTTGACTTCTGGAAATATTTAACTTGTTTAGGAATTTAAAAGATTTATAAGAAAGAGAATCTCGAGGGATTGTCAATGTGATCTTTCTTTAAAATAAGTTTTTCCTTGTTTGTTTCTTGTTTGAATTTTCTAGTAGAAATTTCTATTTGAAAATGTGAATAATATTTAATCTGCTTTATATATTTTTTTCCATTATTAAATTTTGATATTTATGAAAAAAGTTTTAATAAATTTCTTATTTAATATTATTTCTAAGTTTTTTTAATGTATGGAAGCTATTAGAGACAGCTTTAAAATTTTTTTGATTCCCTTAAAATGTGCTTAAAACAATTTAATAAGTGTACTGAATTTTTTAAATATTAAGCATTGTAAATACAGCTCTATTTATTATCATTTTCTTTATTTTTCCTTAAAATAATTGCTTACAAATCATTTAATCACCGATAATAAACTCTCTTCTACCAACATTATTATGTTTTCTCTCATTTAGATTTTCTAATTTTAGTCGTAAAGTTCTTTAAAAATATATGTTTTTCTACTAATCACTCCCTTATTTTGTATAGAACATGTCCGCAACTTCGATAAAAATCTTATAATTTGCTTGCATAATTCACAATTTATAAAATATTTTTAATAATTAGACTTTATATCTTCAAATTTTTTTACTTTTTGTAGATTTTTACGATACATTCATGCATTTAAATTGATGTTTGAATACTCAGCACTTTATAGATGAACCGAACACAAATTTTAATTAAAGTTGTGCACATTTGTATATGGGTTCATTATTTATTTAATCTTTTCCAATTAACTACTTGAAGAGAAGAGAAAAAAAAAACTAAGTTTCTTGGCAACATTCTTTTCAAGAAACGATACTTCTTTATAATATTAAATAGGTAACAATTAAAGTAACTTCTGAGGCTTCTCTTTAACAAGACATCTGTAACAGTCTTCACTTTTCATAGATCAAATAATAACCTAACTTTATAAAATACAACATTAAATTCACTCAATCCTGGTTAATTAATTCTTTCATTAGTACATAATAATTCAATAATAATAATAATAATTTTTAATCGATAAAATGAAAAATTTTCAGTTCTAAATGAGAGAAAGTTCTGTGAAAATTGATACACCTTCTGCCTTCCTCCTCTTTCTCTTAAACAAAGAAGTAAATCCTGTAGAAGAAAATTTAATAATTAACATAATCTAGATTTAATTATATTACCCTAAACGAATATTTTAATTCGTTGGTTAATTACTTTTCGATAATAAAAGTTACTGAAAAATTTGACATCAACATTTATAAATCTCTTGTTTTCTTTATATCGATTTGTAAACTGTCTGAAAATAAAATAGAAAGATCCCTTTCTAGAAGAAATTACCTTCAACAGGATCAATCTATGAAATTTAATTAAGTATCTGCTTAAATTAGCCCATTGGCAAAGGGGGGTGAGAACAAAATTTCAAACCTTTACACAACAAAGAAAAATTCATTTATTAGTTACTAGTTTCCTACACTTTTTATAAATAATAATCAAACTTTTAGCTTGTCTAACTCAATATAGTAAACATAATCCAATATAACTCACCCAAACATTTTTCTAAACCACATCATACCAAATAATAAAATTATTTGAAGTCACACCATATGAAAATGAATAACGTGTGAATAAGGATGTAAGGAAGCAAAAACTCTTCTAAAGTATAAAAATTTTCAAAGATATGGGACCGAAGTTGTTTTTTGAAATTAACTTACATAACTTAATAATGATAAAGAATAACAAGATTAGAATTTAAAGAAAATACTCTTTATTTACTTATAACGTGTGAGTGATTGCCTCCTGAGCAAGACTAATGAATAATGGATTTTAATTATATTTATTGATCGAATTAAAGTTCTTAGAAACAGTAAAATAACATTTGCATAGATCTGTGTATACTTCAGACTAATTTTAAAATCACAAAGGCATAAATAGGCAATGCGGGACAGACGTTCTCTTTCATTGATCCTAAACAAAAAAAAAGAAAAAAAAAATAGGAAGAGATCAATCATGCCCTTTTTCATTAATCATATACTCGTTACGATAGTTGAGTCATAAACAATCTCATTAAATATGTAAACTATCCCAGTAGTTCAACTCCCAATACAACTAGAAAATACACAAAAGTTGGAAAACATGTCACTAAAAAAAATTTAAATATAATTTAACATTTTTGATAATATCCCAAGAGAAGTTTATCTACTTTCTCTTCTTCTGTCCGAAACTATTGATTCGAAAAACACTTTTCTTTTCTTAGCTTTTACTAACTCTTTAGTTCCTATTAGGGAAAGATGTAGAGCTGTAAATTTGTCATCTAACGAGATTTCTAGCATTAAAATCACTTTTGGCCATTTACCTCCCATTTGGTCTAACTTTTGACCTTTTAGGAATTGCTTTTCTTTATTGAATGATTCCTTCGCGCTCCCAACAGAACTTCCTCTTAAAAGCTTTAGAACAAAACTTCATTTAATCCACTTTAATCTTAAGAATTACATTTAAAAATTATTTATTATTTTTAAAAATTATTTACGCATAATAAGTATTTTTCTTCAGAAAGATTTACTTTTTTTCTCCCCTTAAATACAAGCGTTTGTGTGTTCNTAAATGATTTTTCTTTAAAAATATTGATAATTAAAAGAATATTTAACTTAAATTAAATCGGCAATTAAGGATATTAAGACAGATTTATAACGAAATCATTTAATAAATTACTATTTTACGTTCTTAATGCCACGTTATTCACTGATTTCTTACGTTGACTTCTCATTGATTTATTTCAATATTTACTTGTATAAAGTTCAAATATATCCTGTTAAAATAACAATAATTTTTCATTGAAAATATTCATAACTAAAACCATATTTACAATTAAATAATGAAATCCATAATTAAAGAGATTAAAATATCCATCGCAAAGTTTAATTTAAATTATAAATTTTTATCTTTTAAATTTACTGATTACGAAAATCGACCCTTACAAAAATCTAAAAACAATTTAATCGAGATTTTACACCTTCAGAAGTTAAATAAACATAAATTATAACCTTTTATATTGAAATTAATGCGAATAACTTATTATTTTTCATTTTATATATATACACATATATTAAAAGTGCATTTTATGAGTAAAATTAAATCCCATAATAACTTTGTAAACCATTTTTTTCTTTTTACACTCATTCCCTCTCTCTCTTTATCCACAAAATGACCCTCCAGCAACCTTATTACACTCGTAAACCGAATTTAATAAATTTTCCTACATCTATAGAAGATAACTCTTTTCAAGGAACCAAATACAGAATACTGCTTCATACTGGCGATACCGAGAAAAGTTAGAGGTTTTCGGCAAATGCACACTAATCCGATATTCAGAATGCAGCAGAAGTAAATATAATTTCCAGCATCCCATCCAAGAAAAGGATGTCTCAATCCGTTCATCATTACTTCTTTTTCCACTTCAACACGATAATTCCATTTCTTTAAAACTAGGAAAGGTTTCAGGTGTTTTAAAGCGTCTTGTGCAATTAAGCGTCCATACAAAACTTGGAACATAAGATACCAATAAAATTCTATATCTTTTTTGATATTGTTGAAGCGATTTTCGCTAAATAAATAAACGCACTTTTTGCTACAGAATATTAAAGCTTTATTCTTCTTCTCCTCCATCTCCTCCTCCTCCCCCTCTTCCTCTTCTTCTTCTTTTAAAAATAACTTAATGGATTTATCGTGGGATTACTAGACAATGAATCATTTCGGATTTCTCTCATTGATTTTTTTTAAATTATTATTATTTTTTCACAGAAAATTATGGTGTTTTTATATATATATACACTGTTGCTTTATATTAATTTTAAAATAATACCGTCATTTTTCTAAATATAAAAATCTTCTAAATAGTATTTACGGGATTATTTGATAAATTTTTTCCTTTTCAAATTAAAGAATGATCCTAACATCGAATTGTTATGTTTAAATTATAATGAAAATAACATTTTTAAAGTTACAGTATTTTTATACAGAATTAAATTATATTTTTCTTTGATTTTTTGGAATGAATTCGATTTTTCATTAGAGATTTCGTGAATCCAATTATTATATCACAACTATGTTTTATGGAAGAATGAGCCTCACCCATAGATTCGATAGGTTTTTCTATTATCCTATTATATATAAAACGCATTACATAATTTAAAAATATATTAAATTACTCGTACAATGCTTTTTTCTTTTTTACTTAAACTTTTAATTTACAAGCTTAATAGTTTGCAATATTAATATAAGAAGAGCATAAAGATGGATGTTGTAAAGTATTCTTAAGTTCCATTGAGAACATTAAAACTGTTAGAAGTGGAAAAATCACTCGGCAGTTTGTCTGTACGCAGTTTTACCTAAAAATATTTCACTATGACTTAAATATTAGATACTTTTTCACTTATCTACTTCGTTTTAAATGTCAAATTTAAATAATTACTCTTATCTTATAAAAAAAAAATCTAAAGAATATCATCATTTATATTATTTAAACTCATAAAATTTTAAAAGAATTTTACAGTGTTAATACTATTCAAGATTTATCACATTTAAGAATCGAATTAAATTCTTAATTAATTTAGATACTTAATTTTAAAATCAGAATTTTACTTACGTTACTAATTTAATTAAGAAAATAAGCATTTAAATATGATTATTATTTATATAAATTAACGAAAATATTTTTAAAAATAAAGGAATTTATCATAAGTTACAATATTTTGAACGGAATATAAATTAAATAAGGTTAAACATCAAAAAATATTTCTGAAATCTCAGTTTTCCTATTCATCTAATCTATATATTTCATTAAAATTTAAACTGTCGTGGACACTCGCGGAAATTTAAATTATCACAAAGTCAAACAGATTTATCATTCAATGAGGAACACGGCACATGTGTACGAATATATATATTCATAATTACGTCATGAACACTTCGATAACTCATAGAATAAACAATCCGAGTCTAGGTTAATGTTACTCTCCAATAGCGTTTCAAATGGTTGAAAGACTGATACAAGTTTAAAGGAAACAAAATAATTTCCACTTATATATATATAATTTAAACATGAACCTGGTTACTTGCATGTTAAACTGTCTCCCTGTTTGCATTAGTGGTAGACACATCCATTCATCAGAATTAACATAAAAATATGAAGGGGAGAGACAATGATATTGCTTTACTTTTAAAATGTCTTTCTAATGTACGAGATCTATGCAAACAATTTTCTAGGATGGAAAATTAATTTGACATTGTCTCTCATCTGTAAATCAGTTATATTCATTTAAACACGAGATAATGAGTAAAATAATATTACTTCTCTTTTAGGTTTTTTTAAAATTCTCATAAATTTGAGAGAATTGTTTTAGACGTTTATCATTTTTCTCTTGATATATATTATTTTATATATTTTTTCTATCGTTGTCCTGTTTTCCAAGTGATAAATTTAGTTATAAATATTGATCTATTTTCTATTTATAACCTCTTACNGAAAGGAAATAAATCTAAAGTTACTTTACATGTGTAAATCAGTACAAATCATTTTTTTAGGATTAAAGAATTTCAAATAAATTTTCAAGATAAAGCCAATAAATTTTAATAAACAATCTTAGGTATAAAAATTCTCTTCGATAAGAAGGGCTATAAATCTTAATAATAACGATACATAGTCATATATCTAAAACAAGGCAAATTATTCAGGCTACAAATCATAATAAAGAGGAGAAATTTCAGAAAAGAGAGGCCTTATATAACATAGAAAAATCTATGATAGATAGTCTTTCGGGATAACGAATAAAGAAATAGTTGGAAGAAGTGTAAAGATGAAAACAAGCAGCCAAATAAAGAAAAAATAAAATAAAATAAAAGAAAGAAAAACGTGTGGTTAGAATGATAAGTACAGAAGTGAACCTTATCCGTATAAACGCTTTCTAACGTTTTATTGATCTTCTCAATAGGTGCATGCGGCTGTTTGAGTAACGTCTATTATAGGGTATATAGAATAGTCAGAGAGAAGATTTGATTTTCGTTGTCACGTCACGCTTCCATCTACAGACACATTTTGACTTCTGGAAATATTTAACTTGTTTAGGAATTTAAAAGATTTATAAGAAAGAGAATCTCGAGGGATTGTCAATGTGATCTTTCTTTAAAATAAGTTTTTCCTTGTTTGTTTCTTGTTTGAATTTTCTAGTAGAAATTTCTATTTGAAAATGTGAATAATATTTAATCTGCTTTATATATATTTTTCCATTATTAAATTTTGATATTTATGAAAAAAGTTTTAATAAATTTCTTATTTAATATTATTTCTAAGTTTTTTTAATGTATGGAAGCTATTAGAGACAGCTTTAAAATTTTTTTGATTCCCTTAAAATGTGCTTAAAACAATTTAATAAGTGTACTGAATTTTTTAAATATTAAGCATTGTAAATACAGCTCTATTTATTATCATTTTCTTTATTTTTCCTTAAAATAATTGCTTACAAATCATTTAATCACCGATAATAAACTCTCTTCTACCAACATTATTATGTTTTCTCTCATTTAGATTTTCTAATTTTAGTCGTAAAGTTCTTTAAAAATATATGTTTTTCTACTAATCACTCCCTTATTTTGTATAGAACATGTCCGCAACTTCGATAAAAATCTTATAATTTGCTTGCATAATTCACAATTTATAAAATATTTTTAATAATTAGACTTTATATCTTCAAATTTTTTTACTTTTTGTAGATTTTTACGATACATTCATGCATTTAAATTGATGTTTGAATACTCAGCACTTTATAGATGAACCGAACACAAATTTTAATTAAAGTTGTGCACATTTGTATATGGGTTCATTATTTATTTAATCTTTTCCAATTAACTACTTGAAGAGAAGAGAAAAAAAAAACTAAGTTTCTTGGCAACATTCTTTTCAAGAAACGATACTTCTTTATAATATTAAATAGGTAACAATTAAAGTAACTTCTGAGGCTTCTCTTTAACAAGACATCTGTAACAGTCTTCACTTTTCATAGATCAAATAATAACCTAACTTTATAAAATACAACATTAAATTCACTCAATCCTGGTTAATTAATTCTTTCATTAGTACATAATAATTCAATAATAATAATAATAATTTTTAATCGATAAAATGAAAAATTTTCAGTTCTAAATGAGAGAAAGTTCTGTGAAAATTGATACACCTTCTGCCTTCCTCCTCTTTCTCTTAAACAAAGAAGTAAATCCTGTAGAAGAAAATTTAATAATTAACATAATCTAGATTTAATTATATTACCCTAAACGAATATTTTAATTCGTTGGTTAATTACTTTTCGATAATAAAAGTTACTGAAAAATTTGACATCAACATTTATAAATCTCTTGTTTTCTTTATATCGATTTGTAAACTGTCTGAAAATAAAATAGAAAGATCCCTTTCTAGAAGAAATTACCTTCAACAGGATCAATCTATGAAATTTAATTAAGTATCTGCTTAAATTAGCCCATTGGCAAAGGGGGGTGAGAACAAAATTTCAAACCTTTACACAACAAAGAAAAATTCATTTATTAGTTACTAGTTTCCTACACTTTTTATAAATAATAATCAAACTTTTAGCTTGTCTAACTCAATATAGTAAACATAATCCAATATAACTCACCCAAACATTTTTCTAAACCACATCATACCAAATAATAAAATTATTTGAAGTCACACCATATGAAAATGAATAACGTGTGAATAAGGATGTAAGGAAGCAAAAACTCTTCTAAAGTATAAAAATTTTCAAAGATATGGGACCGAAGTTGTTTTTTGAAATTAACTTACATAACTTAATAATGATAAAGAATAACAAGATTAGAATTTAAAGAAAATACTCTTTATTTACTTATAACGTGTGAGTGATTGCCTCCTGAGCAAGACTAATGAATAATGGATTTTAATTATATTTATTGATCGAATTAAAGTTCTTAGAAACAGTAAAATAACATTTGCATAGATCTGTGTATACTTCAGACTAATTTTAAAATCACAAAGGCATAAATAGGCAATGCGGGACAGACGTTCTCTTTCATTGATCCTAAACAAAAAAAAAGAAAAAAAAAATAGGAAGAGATCAATCATGCCCTTTTTCATTAATCATATACTCGTTACGATAGTTGAGTCATAAACAATCTCATTAAATATGTAAACTATCCCAGTAGTTCAACTCCCAATACAACTAGAAAATACACAAAAGTTGGAAAACATGTCACTAAAAAAAATTTAAATATAATTTAACATTTTTGATAATATCCCAAGAGAAGTTTATCTACTTTCTCTTCTTCTGTCCGAAACTATTGATTCGAAAAACACTTTTCTTTTCTTAGCTTTTACTAACTCTTTAGTTCCTATTAGGGAAAGATGTAGAGCTGTAAATTTGTCATCTAACGAGATTTCTAGCATTAAAATCACTTTTGGCCATTTACCTCCCATTTGGTCTAACTTTTGACCTTTTAGGAATTGCTTTTCTTTATTGAATGATTCCTTCGCGCTCCCAACAGAACTTCCTCTTAAAAGCTTTAGAACAAAACTTCATTTAATCCACTTTAATCTTAAGAATTACATTTAAAAATTATTTATTATTTTTAAAAATTATTTACGCATAATAAGTATTTTTCTTCAGAAAGATTTACTTTTTTTCTCCCCTTAAATACAAGCGTTTGTGTGTTCTTGTAAAGTAATCCCTTCAATGCTAATTTCTCTTCATTTGTTTCTTTCATCTTCGTTTTCTTTTTTTAAAAAATATTTCTTCCATTTGTTTCATTTCTACTAATCTCATTATCTTGATAAAGATTATAAAAATTATCTACACAGTTTTGTAATGAGAAGAAATCATGCTTCACTTTGCTTCCTCCTAAATTATTATTATTTTTATTTTTTATTCTATGAAAGCTATCTCATTTTCATTTATAATTATTAATAATTCTTTTAAATATAATTCCAGTTTTTTTTAATTAAAAATTTTATAAACTTATTTTTTTTTTTACAAAAACAAAAAGATTTGAAGTGCACCTCAATAATTTAAATAATTATATTAATTTAAGAAAAATTTCAATAAAACAAAGTAATCATTTCTAAGTGTATAAATCAAAGAAAAAGAGAAATAAAGAAGAAGAAAAAGGGGGAAAAAATACTTAAGTGAAATTATGTTCTTGATTGAAAAAGTCTACAGCAAATTACAAAATCGGATAGTACTTAAATGTAATATTACGACAAGTGGATGGCTCTGACCCAAACGATGAACATGGTCGTATCCCGTGAGATAATATTATTCAGATGTCTTCAGTTTAATGGTAAGTAGGAAAGATAATGATAACTGTTGTCACTGGAGCACTTAACTACGCTATTACAACGTCACCTCCTTTGAGTCGAAAGAGGACGATCAATAGATAACTTTGCTTTTCACTGCCGTCATGTCCAAATGTTTCTTCTAGTTTAACCAACCGTTTCATATTTGTTACTCAAATTTGAAATATTCTCTTTCTTTGTTTTGTAATACTGTTACAGTTTTCATTTTTTTCCCCTCTTCTTCCTACTTCTTCGAAGAGAAAAGCTTTCGGAAAGGTTAATGGATTTTAAGTGGTTTGGGAAATACGTTGCAGATTCTAATTTTGATAGGTTTCTACAGAGTTGGAAAAAACCACTAAATGGAAAAGATGTGCTGATGAGGAAAGTAAGCTAATGCTAATGTTAAAACTGTGAATGAAAGATGTATGATGTAGAATGTCAAATGGTTGAAAAGCATTAAATTAGAGAGATTTGTCTAATGAGATTGGTAAAGAAAACAGGTGAAGAGAAAAAAAAATCTTTTTAGATAAAAGAAAACTACAGATATGTAAAATATTCCCTGAAGATTAAATATAGCCTATTTAATAAATAGTCAAAAAATTAATGAATGAATTCATTAATATTCGAAAAATTGTAAATAAGAATTTAATAAAATATAACTTATAGATAAATATATAAATTATAAATATTATAAGTTCATGAATTTAACATCATTACAGCATAGTTATAAATTCGTTTTTGTAAAGGTTTAATTCCCTGTAGATATCATTATTATCAGTATTTTAGTAAATATACGTTAATAAATAATTTTCATCATTTATAATTTATTTATGCGCTTAAATTTTTTACATATTTTATGCGTCAAACTTAGTTTTTTTTTTAAAGATAAACATTAGTTATAATTCTCATTTCTCTCGAATTTGATAATTAAAAATATTGATGTTTAGAAAAAAATTACAAGTTAAACTATGCCCTTTGCTCTTCCACTACAACGTTAACATTCTAAGGCAGAAAAATGGTATTCTTACTTAGCTAATCCGTACAATTATCTTTTACACGTGTCGCTAATCCTATTGTCATCACCAGTCGAGAAAACTGCAAATATTTGTCAGCATCGGCAATACTAGGCTACGTCAAGGAAGAAAAACATGAATCGTTTATTATACTATAATTACAGTATCGCCGTAGAGACTTCAATTCAGATATCTTATTTAAGTTTGTTTGTCGATGCAATTGTAGATCTACAGTTGCACCCAATCCAGCTGTCATCTCTACCCCAAGAGTGACTAACACCTGCTTTCTACGGAGAATCGTGACAACATATTCTGACCTACCCGAAGGGAAAAACTGCCGAAGTGAATAATACATGTGAGCAAATCCGGTCTTCTTCTAGTACCAAAAGAAAATGTGGTTAAAATGCCGTCAGCCGATAGCCCATCAAAGGATTTAATATTTATCCTTCTACTTTCCCTTTTTCGGATTTTACTTGTTTCTAAAGAAAATCATTTTACCTTCGACAGTAATGTTTATTACAGTATATCTCTTTCTCTTTGATAGATAAAAGTCAGTAAAATTGAAGTAGAGTAAGTATGATTATGGTCTACTTTCGCTAAACTTGGATAAAACAACACTTTTCTGCTACTAAAAGTAACTTTTTACATTACTCTTCTAGTAAAAAAGAAAAAAAAACAGGTTTTTAACATAAAAATAATGTCTTTATAATCTCCTCTTTACTTTATTTGATATTTTAAAAGATGTGTCATCAATCTTTAATATTTATACATAAATTTTTTCGCAGTAAACCACTTTTACAAACTGTTCTACCAGTAAAAAAAAATTATATAAAAAAGTATTATTTAAATTTTGTTGAATATTAGATAAAATTATATTTTTAACAATTTTTTTTCTTTTTATTTTAAATCTTTAACAAATTTTTTTTCCTTCTACTTCAACCTCTTAATTTCTCGCGCTTTTAATAAAAGAAAATCTTTAACGTAATTCTCAAAACTACGAGACGAAATAAAAACTAATATTTGATTTTATAAATAATGAACTCTTCAAAAAAAAAATAAAAATAAAAATTGAGTAGAACGAACTTTAAAAGCCATAATAAATTCAATAAATAAATAAATTCACGTGTAAACTTTTTAATAAAATATGAGCAATGCAGATAATTTACTTAACTTTGCAGAGGTTCCATGTAAATACTATAAAATTTACCCTTCGTCATTTAAATATTTAAATTAGCAAATATATCTTCGGAAGCGGGATAAAATAGCTTTCTTTGTCTTAGTGCTTTGCTTAGTATCCGTTTTCAACATCTTTCTCTAAGATAGAGAGATTCTCTCTGTTATTTTTATCACTCTTCTCCTTTATCCTCGCCGCATATTCCTTCATCCATCCTATATTTTATTTTATTTTTCCGTTTTACATAACCGTTATAAAACCTGGATTGCATTAATATATTCATACTTTACTACATTCTCTTACATAGTAATATTTATTACCATTTATAATCTTACATAAACTATAATTTATAACTGCAATATACTATCATTTTATAATATTTATATAAGCTCAGAATATATTTTCTAAGTTAATTTATGATGATTTTCATTTTTATCTTTTAAAAAATTAAAATTAAAAATATAAAAATTAAATTTTTTAAAATAATATCATTCTGGCAACATTTAAAAATAAAATAAAAAAAAACCATAATTTATTAACACGAATTCTGGTATTAATGAAAATTTTGCAGTAAACAAGATTTTGATGCGAAACCAAGATTAAATTACCAAAGAAAACTGGGAAAGAATTGATTTGCTTCTCCAAAAATAAAATAATCTTTACATATTTTATAGAGAAACCTCTTGAAATTACCCTGATGAAAATAGTTGGCTTCTTCGGGATTAAATTTGTAATTGAAGTTTCCAATTTCTTGATAAGATTGACTTTACTTCATTACGTATTCTGATATCGTGCATTTATCGATTAAATTCAAAAATTACAATTTTTCATTCAGTAGATCATTTTCTACTTTTATTATTCATAAAAATTTTAAATTTTTTAATATTTCTCTTAATCTCTTTTCTTTACTTCGAAATTGTTTTCATTGTTTTTTTCCCCTCATTTAAGTTTTAAGAGCTCACTCACAACATGCATCCCCGGTACTAAAGAAGAGTGAGATTAGAATCGAATCGGGGCTTGAACTAGAATGATAAATATAACTATTGATCTAGAATTGCTCTCTCGATATTCCTACTCTCTTTAAATTCAATCTCTATTTAGGTTTACCTACATCTTGTCAGACTTCGTTTAGTAATAGTGGATGTAAAAGGACCTCTGAGGCCAGTAATTTTCGGAAGGTCCGAGAAATTAGCCATTTTCATCTTCGTGCCTCAAGAGAACGGGAGGAAGGTGAAAATGGTTCATTTCTATGAGTTTTCCTTTCTATCTGCTCTTGCTTTTCGCCTAACACAATCTCTCCTTCCTTTATTATCGATTAATTCTGCAGCCCGGGTTGTATTTTTCCTCTTAATCTAAGGAACAGTACAGATCAAGGTTTAGATAGCATTTAGAGAAGAAAAGAATCATATTGGTGTTGTAATGAAAAGAAATACGTTCCGCTTCAATTCTTTCATCTAACTGTGTCTTATCCATGTAATTCTCCAATAAAAAAGTAAAACTATTTCAATACTTTTACTTACTTGTATGCCGCAAACCTTCTCCAACGTGTTCTACATTTGAAGTACTAATTGGCCAATCTGAAGACCAATCTTGAGGAAAACCGATACTCAAAGATTCTGAAAGAATAAAAAATAATATAAAATTAGAAAAAAATGAGAAAAAAATAAAATTTTTATCTTTATTTTCTAAATTCTCATTATTATATTATCAAGGCAGTTAATATAAGCTTATAACTAATAAGCAGAATAGTGCTAATATATTGAAACAGTGTGGCCATGCGTGATAATTGATGCACCATCTGCATGTGTCATGATTGAGAAATTAGTCAGATGGACCCTGTATTGAATGATGCGGTCAAAACGGCAATATGTTAGTTTAATAATCTGAAATTATTATATCTAGTATGCCCTTTAATTATGCATTATCTACGCTTCTGATTTAATCACGATAGGGATCATTTCCTAAATCCCACATCTTATTAAATTAAATGAAAGAAGTGTTATTAAACTTCATTGCTCTATTAAAGTAAAGAGAACAGAGAATTTAAGAATGCTGCTTTTCTTCTTGTTAAGGTATTTAAGAATACTCTTTCTTAATGTACACGAATCCTATATTTAAAGAAAAACTGATATCTCTGAAGTAAACGAGCAATGACTCACTGTAGATTATTTTAATGTATCTCTACCACAATTAAACCATGAAAATTGGAATATATCAAGAAAGAATAAATTTCTCAGATGTTGAATATATTTTTATTGTGTAACCTTATTCTCTACAGTTTAAGACTTGATGGCAGAACTAGCAAAACAATAAACGCATGTAACTCTAGGGATCCAGGTTCGAATTCGCATTGGCTACCCAAATTTTCATAGGAAGGTTGAACAAGATATATTAAAGCCTGTTTGTTGGTCACCTTTCATTCATCCACATTGTGGGCCTGATCGAATTAACGCAAAATTTTCAGGGCGGAAAGAATTAAAATTAAAAAAAACTGCTGCGAATAAAATTCGAACAAAACGAAATTCCAGTAGATAGTATAGAATTTTTATTTTTGTGGAGAAATTTTTTCTTACTAAAGTTCACTTAATAGGCTTACCAAAACCAATCAATTAACTCTCTTTACAGAAAAAGAAAAAATTAATTAAATATCGCAAGCTAAAATGGGGTCCGAACTCGATACATAAAATAAGAAATAAGCTTAATAAAGTTTGTCACTGAGTCAGCAATTACTTTTTAATTAAGCACTAACTTGATGAAATTTAGATTATTCGAGAAATTTCTCATTAAGCATAAAATTCGGATTATATAAATAATTACTTGTTAACGAATACATTTGAACTATTTATATAAAAAGTTCATTTTATCCTTTTAATTTACTATTAATTCCATACATCATACACGTGTTTAATTCGTCAAGAAAAGAGCAAAATTTATTAATTAATTTCAAAACTAAATCTTGTCTTTATTTTCTTCTACTTTTTAAGATATAATATTATATTTAAAGGGGAATTGAAGTAGAGTAAATACGGTAGAAATAACGTTTATTCCTACCATATTTACTTTAGGTTCACGAGAGAAATAACTGCTTTCTAGAGAGGCCGAATCGTTGTTGTGGAAGATCTGTAACTCTTCACATCAATGGAGACACTCTCCCATTCTATCGGAGCTTAAACCAAACACGTGGAGTAAGTTCTCCTCTCTGATCGATCACAAGTCATATATTCAACCTTCAGAGTCAAGCTGCTTCGCTTTTCCTAATGGAATTCGCCTAGTTTCGTGACATCTTAATAAGCTTAGTATTTTCTTTTACAGATTTCAATAATTTAGTTTTAAACTTGAGAAAAGAATGTGTGTTGAAGTATCTGGCGCGTTAAGAGTAGCAAATTTATTTTATTTTCGATTTTCTTTTCAAATAATGTACCTTGTCGAAAGTGAAGATCTTTCACCAGCTGAGAAGTTCCAACACGAAGGTAAAAGATTCCTTCGTTTCGGATTCCTGCAACTATGATATGGTCGTGACACATGTAATACAACGCTGCTGATAAGTCTGCTTGGGTGTGGCTCGACTACCAAGCTGCTCTTAACTGGGAAGATTTATTATTGTGGCCGAACATCGGTAGAGCCGACTACGTCTATGTTTACAGTCAATGAAACTCTATCCTTCCTTTAACTTTAACACAGAAAGAATACTTCATAAATTAGAAAGCGCGGATAAGCACGACTTCAGAGAATATTATCTCCAGGAAGAATCTAATTATTTGTGACATTTATAAAAGTAAATGCTCGTATAATTTCATAAATTCAACTTTATGTCA
This sequence comes from Centruroides sculpturatus, assembly GCF_000671375.1. Taxonomy (NCBI): domain Eukaryota; kingdom Metazoa; phylum Arthropoda; class Arachnida; order Scorpiones; family Buthidae; genus Centruroides; species Centruroides sculpturatus. The sequence goes on along the minus strand of NW_019384647.1, from coordinate 557,050 downwards.
CCGTACTAAAGATTTTGTGATTAATATTATACAAAATTTGATGAAGGAAAAACTGTATAAGGTAGTAAAGTCATATTGAGAAATACTTTTACTAAGTTTAGAACAGAGAAAATTGTTTGTCATTCGTTAACTTTAAGAGCTTGCAGTTTGATGCGTTACTTCTTTCGTTTCATCGAGGAAGGAGTTGTTCATATTTTTTAAGTCTGCAATAAAATAATTTTCTTTCTAAAAAGTCATTTTGAAAAGATTACCAGTAAAGAAATGTGGAAATTATTTCTCCTAACAAACTCCAAGCGTGACATTTCGGTGCTTCCCGGGAGGTAGTGCTGAGTGTAACCAATTACCTTTGACTTCAGTAATATTTCACCTGTCTCATTACGGTAACGTTATCCAGCTTCTCCTTTATCGTGTTGTGCGTCAGTGAAAACAAACATATACTAACACAGCTTGGTCCAACTTTAAAGTTCTTAGACTTGCGACAATTACATTACTCTTCCACATGGTCTGGCTGAAGTAAAGAACGTGGTTGTGTTATCTTCAAAACTTTTTACTTTCATCTCCCAAGTGTACAGATGTCAGCGACCCAATGGAAAAAGTTATAAATGCTTAGAAACTCCTTTAACTCTCATAATAAGAGTTATAAATAATCCATACCTCCTTTGCTTTAAATTCATTAATACATGAACTGATACATCTTAACTCTTGAGAAAAACGAATGTACGACGAAAGAGTGTTTTAGACATTTAATTTTCTTAGCAGAAATTCTCAAGAGTAGTGCATATTTGATGTAAATCTAAACTTTTCGCATGTTTAATTTATTTCTTAAACTTTAGTGAATTCTCTCTTCTGTTTTCTTGAAGTTATTCTTGGATTTTAATTAGAATTATAAATTAAATTTTCGAAAATATAACAAGCTCCCTAGAGATATACCATAAAAGAAATGATAGAACGAGTTAATTTTCACTTAAATAAAAGAAAAAGAAATTTAAAAAAATGCAATTTTATAGTTAAAATTCAAACTGCACTGGACCACTAACTACTTTTATTAAACCGGAAGTCGAATTAACTTTATCAGACATTTCGATCAGAGGAAGCGTAGGAAGGACAATGATTAAGGTTCAAGTCACTCTCCTGTTTCATCGTAATCTCTTATTCAGCATATCGACTTGGTATTATTGAGTTCGATAGAAAATATCCGTAGAGGAAGCATATTTTAGATAGATTACCAAGACGTGATTGGATCCTGATCAAACTACGCAAGACGTAACTTAATAAGTTATGGGTTAAGTGGAGCATAGATTATCTTCTCCTTCTAAGTAAGTACCCGAAGCATTCTTTGTCATTTTGCTACATTTGATATTTTCCAGTAACCATAAAAAAGAGAAAATTGGGAAGAGAAGTTGGATAATGTTATATTCGAAGACAAAGTGAATACTGTATTCATTAAAGATTTTTTCCTACCTTTTTAAATTAAAATGCTGTTTGATATCACCCGAGCGTAAACGGTTGTAGCATCGTTTTGATATTTAAAGATTAATGCAAAGAATGATTTATTAAAAGCAATCACAAAGCGTTACGTCTATGTGGATGATAATCATTCACCATTGTGGTGCCTCTAAGAAAGTAAACCCACCCAAAAAGCAGCGAAGACGAAAAGAAAGAAGTGTTTATACTGAAACCGTTCAGAAAATTTCCAAAACGGGAAGAAGAAGAGAGAAAGACAGAAGACCCTGTAACATCAGAGGCGTCTCTGCTTAACATGCCTCAACTCATGCAATATTCATGTTTAGTTACCATAGTAACGGGATAGTTCACCTTCTACTATTTTAGACGTCTGGGATTAAAATCGCGATTCATATGGGAAAGCTCAGTTTTGATTATATTCAGAAATATATAAATTTAAACAAATTTTACGTATTATAGTTTATTTTTAGAAGACTTAAAAATTGCTTCCTTTTGAAGAAAAGCTTGATGTGAGATAGGTTAGAAAGGCTCTGACCGCAGACGTTGGCTTATGAACTACATCTGTAGACTTTTATCGACCACCAAGTGATGAATGTGTTCTTGACATCGCATCTCCCTTCCTTAGCTGCTTCAACCGTCAAGACTGAAGATATGAAGCAGTAAGCAACCTAGTAACGTCTTCATGATCAGTCGATTCTCATTTTAAATGAGTTACCAATGATTACTTTTAAAGTCGACTGCGAAAGGTCGTGACAGGTTGAAGAAAGCGTAAAGAACTACGACAACGAGCCATTTATGGTATTTGCTGTCTGTTTAACGTAATTAAGTGCAGCACAGGACAAGGACAAGTGAAGAGGATGACAAAGTTAGTGTTTGCAGCGACAGCACAGCCTGCTTAGTTATCGTTGACATCTGTTACAGAGAAGAGATCTTGAACGATTTTCTTTCAAAAGAAGCTTTGATTCGTTTCGGATATTTTAAAACGTGGACAGGCAATCGGAAAAGAATAAACATATAATAAATTGCTGTTATCCCGTTTAAATGACGATTAATTTTGCTATCTGTAATTCTTTTCTCTTAATATCATTTCAATTAACAAAGGAAACTAAATGAAACTTTCTCACTTCTTCACTTTATTAATCAATTGATAAGTACAGAATCAATTAATATCTGGAAGAGAGAAGCAAAAATTTAGCATAAAAAATAATAGAAAAAAGAAAAAAGTTTAATTCAGAAGTTAACAGTAGAAAACTCAATATATAAGTTAAGATGAAAGATGACAAAAAAGAGATATTTAAAGTTTTTCGTTCTCATAAAACTCTGTTACTGCGAGATCATCAGAAGGGCAGTTATGACAATCTTTCATCGCTAAAATAAGTCGAGATGGAACGAGAGAATTTACTAAATTATACTCTTCTTAAAAGCGAAGAGATGGATTTGCATGGATCATTAAGAGATCTTCTTACTTCGGTTTTCACTTGAATTACTTGGAAATGGAGTAAAAAGGCAAAATCGTGAAATAATGTCTCATATTGTAGAATTTATAGAACAGTATAATTTTTCCTTTTTATAATAAAATAATTCATTAAAACTAATTCAATTATTTCTTCTCGTGAAACGAAACTCTTTTTCCTACTCATTATTATGGCATAAAATTACAATTTTTATTAAATGGAAACAATACAAAGAAATTCGTCTTTCTTATATCTTTCTCTTTTTTTTAATACATTATTTATTTTTATTAAAGTGTTAGCTAACTTCCTTACAAAAAAACGTAATTTAATTTCGTAACGAATCTTCTCATAAACTTTAATAGTGGCTTTCAAACCAAAAATATTATTATTTTTTTAATTTATAAAGTTTTAATTTTATATCAAAACTTAAAATTAGTTAAGAAGAACTTTTAATTTAGCTATCGATATCGAAAACCTCTGGAAAGAACTTAACCAATCTTATTTTTTCGATTACTTTACCTTAAAAAATAGCGATTAAAATTGTTTCTAAAGGATGAAATTTTACAAATGTTTTTATCTTTTTAAGTAATAATAATAATTCTTTATTAAATAATTAAGCAATCTCTATAGAAAGAGATGGTACATAATATTGTAAGATGATACAAATCTATAATAAATGGAAATGTATACAGAGATACATCACAACAATTTAAATAAGTAAATTACTCGACATTGGATCAATCATATGCTTCTATCTCAGATGTTATGGAAGATCAGAAAGAATATTTTTTGGTATACAAATTAAAAGATAAGTTATAGGGGAGACCGGGGCAACTTCGGCATGCGGGGCAAGTTTGTCAAGCGCTTTTTTTTAAAAACAAATTAAAAGGAGACTTTGGTTATAGGTTAGGCAGTTGAGTTTTATTGGTGGCTTGTTGAGTGTAGTGTTTTTATTGTTCTCCAACAAGCGTAGTTGAATTATCAAGCAAATTTTCATTTTCGTTGAATTCCATATAATATTTTTTTTCCATTTATATTGAATTGGCAGGTTTTGTTATAATTCCATGATAACGAAAGTTACTTTTCCTGTTAGAAGGATGTAACTTCAACTTATTCACGTGGCCAGATCGTGGCTTGGCATTCTGTTCTCAGGGTTGTACTTAATGTTTCGAAATCATGACTAGCGGGGTAAGATCGGCAACATAAAGCCACATTAGAAGCAAAGGATAAAAATCAAACAGATGATAAATGAAAACATGTTTGCATTTGTTATTCATGTATATATGTCTTTGAACTTGCATTTCGTTGTAATAATATTAAATGGGTGTTGGATTTGTATTTCTTTGTTTTAATAGTGAATTCCAACTTATACATTGTTAATAACATAATTTTATATACGTGCCTATCTTGCCCCATTACTGTTGCCCCTATACCAGGGGCAACTTTAATAAAAATAATTAAAATAATTACAACTTTACAAAAAGAGAGAAGTTGCCGATCTTGCCCCTATACCCGGGGCAACTTCGTCAATTTCTCTCTTCTTGTAAAGTTGTAATTATTTTAATTATTTTTATTTCCAAACTGATTTTAACCAGTTCTATAGTAAGGTAACATTCCAACAGACAATATGCAAAGCTTTTTTTTCAGTTTACAGCAGTATTTATTACACAAAATTTAAGCATAGCTTAACATGCCGATCTTGCCCCGGTCTCCCCTATATTTTCCAAATTGATATAGTTCTTAATAATGTGGATGATACTGATTAAATCTTAATAGCAAAGTGGCAATTTTTATCTTGATTTAGAAAAAAAAATTAGATATAGAACGAATGGAAGCTTAATTTGCATATATAAAAAAGCGAGATTATCATTATGTACTGTACTGTACGTAAAACTTAGAAACATTAGAAGATAGGATCAATGGATAGCGAGGATGAAATGAGGACACAGAAAGAGCATTGACGTCTTCTTTTAATGATAGACTAATGGCATTCTTAACATAAGAAACTGCAGAGTAGACCAACTTAAAAGAAAAGATATTAGTAGATCCAAAGAAATTTCACAATCTTTAAGTTATTTGCATATCTATCAGCTGATAGAGGAAGAATTATGATTTATATTACTCACACGAGGTAAGTCATAGTAAAATGTTTGAATATTAATCTCAAACTACCAAAATTTTAAACAATTTTCAAATTTATTATATCCTTTTTACGCGGAGAACTGTTTCTACTTCCCATCCATGTAATCACTCTTCGAAAAATCACTTGAAAAATCTCACTTTGGTTGGATATTAAAAAGAAAAACGATATATCCAATATTGTGGAAAGTGTCAGGTTATACATCAACTCTTTGTCCTTAATAAGACTCAAGGGACGACCCATTTATTAATTATTCAATCATAAAACATCCATAACGATAATCATTTATCCTTTATGCTTTTGCATCCTTAAACGGATTCGATTTCGGAGAGAGAATTTATATTTAAAAAAAAATTTTCTCCATTTATACTTCACTTCGATAAATATTTTTCAATCCAAAGTGTCCTCTCAATCATTTATCTTCGATACGACTATTCCTTTTTAAAAAGATTAGCAATAGTCAGATATTTTGCCTAAAGCACCTTTAGATCACTCGAAAATCGTCGTTAAGTTATAAAATAAACCTATTTTTAACTTAAAAATTTAATAAAAAGAAACATAGATACAGTTTATATCACTTATTTGATTCAACAAACGTATCTTTAGCTATTATAAAATTCAAAAAGAATTTTCCTTTTTCTATAACTTTAACCATAAAAGATTTAAAGAGAGTTCAAGTGAAGTAGAAAATATTTATTTTCATAACTTGAGGAATGTTGGATAAAGTTTACAATTTGTTTGCTCTCCAGTGAATAAATTAATCAATCGATTGGCGAATGAATTAAAAGTTAGAAATCCAGATTAAATGGACAAAATGATAATAAATAAATAATTAAAGTTACAAAATTGGAAAAGCAAAGTTTGATAATAATTTATGCACTGAATTAAACTTCCTGCTCTAACAAATTTATGAGAAATATTTTTTTCTTAAATTATATTTAAAACTATTAAGAGCTTTATAAATATTAATAATTAATTCGATAAAATTTTGGGGGGAAAAAATACGATAAAAACTATTAAAATTTTTGATGAGATTAAATGCTGAAAAACTCGATAAAAGCTTTAAATTATTTATATTTTGTTAATGAAAAAATTATTTATATTATTTAATTAAATTGTAGTAAATTTCATGCAGTTGTAATATTTAATANTCTAAAATCGAATATAAGAAAATTCAATATATGAAAAATATCCTACAAGACCTATACATATATAAAAAATTTTTTTCTCTTTAAAAATTTGCTATATTTTAATCGAATTTCTTTCCCTTAAAAATAGAGGGAAAAAATCTGATTTTCCTGCATAGTTGCCAGTCGAAAATACAATATCTTACCTTTAAAATTTACGACACTTTCTAAGAAACAAAGTTGTATATATGTAACCTTATATCAAGAAGTAGAGATCGAAAGCCGGATATGGAGGAATTCCGGATAATGGTTCTCAATATCAGCTACACATATATAAATCAGACTGCTTTACTTTAACACACTGAACTTCCATGAGTGTTTAAGCACCGACATAAGTTCTATCATATATCGTAACTATCTAATACATTTTATCTTTTATTATTTTCTCCTGTCTTTTCAAACAGTCAATGATAAGATTTTTAAATCTTACTTCTGCAAAATTAAATATTTCACAAACTATAAAAGACAAAAAAAAAAAACTAGAAGTTTAAGCTTTATACATGCTAAATTTATTTTAATAATTTATAAGAATTTTTTATGTGAAGAAGAAGAAGATTATCAATTTACTGTACAATGCTCAAGAGGTAGAGAAATTTATAAAATGATACAAATAAAATAATTTTAAAAAATAAAACAAATATAAAAATTTTTTCTTATATTATATTTGAAGTTTATAAAGTTAAAATTTTTTATGTGTTTTCACAATTTAAATTAATTTTTTATGTGAAGAACAAGAAGCTAATTAATGCGAAGATGCTTAAAAGATAAAGAAATTTAGAAAAAGATACAAATAAAATAATTAAAAAAGAGTATAAAAAATTTTTTATAATATTAGATATGGTATAATTCTAAGTTTTAAAAATATTTTAAATATTTTTATAATTTAAAATAATTTTTTTTGTATGTGGAATATAAAGATAACAAATGTAAAGATGCTGAAGAAGTAAACAAATTTATAAAATGATGTAAATAAAATAATTATAAGAATTTATTTTTAAACTAGAAATTTCGAATTTTTCAATTTAAAAATCTTTAGAAAATTTTTTATAATTTAAAATAATTTTTTTATGTAAATAATATGAAGGTAATTCATGTAAAAATACTCAAGAGAGAAATAAATTTATCAAAATCATACGATTATAAAATAAAATGATTACGTTTTTAAATATATTTTCAATATTTAAAAACTATAAATGTAAATTATTTATAATTATTTATATATTTATAGGCTATATTTTATTTGAAAACTCTGTAATCAAATTAAATATTTATAAGTGTGAAGAAAATTATAATTTTTAAAGTGTTTCATGTAAAAAATTTCGAAATTTTGTTATGAAATGTTTAAAAGTTTCGTAAGTTTAAGCGTACTTAAAAAAATAAATAAAAAATTTATAGAATGTTTCTTTAAAAAAAAATAAATAAAATTGTAAATTCTTTTTGGAAAATTTCGAAGAGATTGCTTCTTTAAATAGAAATTTTATGTGATTTGCTTGATTCTCTCTAAGGTTTTTCATATAAAATTTAGCGAAAATGTTCAATTTTTTGCAATTTATAACATTTAGTATATGTAATACGAAGGTATAAAATTTATTAAAATTAAAATAAAATTTAATAATATCGATTGTATAACGAAGAATGTTTTTAATTGGAAGAAAAATGATAATACTATCATAACATCAAAATTCACATTAAAAATGATCTTTTAATATAAAAATTAAGTAGAACAATTAAACTTTAAGTAAACTCTTATTATCTGTAAGGTTTATCATAAATAAATTTGCGTGAGAAATGAAATGCCACATTTTTACTAAGAAGAAATTCTCACATTAACAAACATCATCCTTAAAAATGGTTCCAATAACATCTTTCCTTCTGCAGAATTCACACCAGTAAATGAATTTTAATTTGGTAAAGTCAGGAATTAACTCTCTACTCTCTTTTAAATGCATATATCGATAGGAGTTCTTGATAATTACTTTAAAACAAAATTGAATCTAGATATTTATATAGACATATAGAAAAAAAAAGAAGGTTATTACAGAGAAAAATTTAGAGTGAAAATTAATTTTTGTATTGTTTAATTAATTTCTAGCATATATTAAAGAGTAAAACTAAACTTTAACAGAAGATTACATGGAAGGACATAAAAGTATTTTATTCAAAAGCCAATAATGAGTTTCTTCTGCTTTAGTATTTCGAACCATCAATAATTGAGCAATGAACATCGTTTTTAATAAATGACATAATTATTTAAAATTCCTTGTTACATAATACATAGATTTTGGTCAGAGGAAAAAGGAAGAAGTGTACGAAAAATTTATACAAGAGCAAATACTGTTATCATTTTATGATATCGTATTTTCTTATATAGGCTATATAAAGTCTATATTTTTTTATTCTCCTTTTTTCTATAAAAAGAAACATGTTCAATGCAAGAAAAAAAACTGTAAAAAATAAATAAATACACGACTTAAATCCTGTATAAATTTATTAATTAAAAAAAAAACAAATCTTAATAAAATTCAAGAAAATAAAATTATAAATTCTAATTCCTTTTTTTTATTAAAATATACTTTAAATTTTTTATACTTTTCTTTTATAAAAATTTATNTAAGTAAATATTTAGAAAGGAAAATAATTTAGTTTACTACAGAAGTTCTTGAAAGTCAAGAGCATTTCTTAAAAATGTTTTCTTGATTTTTTCCCCCTTCAATAACAATCTGTGTCTTCACTATCAATACATCACACAATAACAGGAATCTAGCAAGTACTAAAACCGAACCAGACAGATGATTGGCTAATGGTGAGTGACGATACCTCTAGATCGGTAGGGGATATTTTTCTGTGAACCTCAAATTCAATCAATAAGTTCCAAAGCAAGAAAAAGGAAGAACAGGAAACGAGGGGGAAGACGAAAACTAGTAGCAGCTACCCCAAATTCTATTTTTTTTTATTGGTATTCTACACGCATTTCGCCTATCTCTTGAGATTTTTCTAAGAGATTTATACTTAATTTTTTCATTCTATAATAAAATTTAATTATATTTTTAAAATTTTGTATTGAAAATACATGATTCCGGCTACGTTTCCGGCTTGTTTGATAATTACCTTGACTTATTAAAGTATTATAATTAACTTTTTAAGTTGTTTTGTATGTTATTAAACATTGATTTTTATAGTTTTAAAAATGTAGTTTGTTAATATTTTATTTAAAATATAAATTACATAAAATAAAAGTGAAAAATATAAGGCGAAAATAAAGAGAAAGAAAAATATTAATAATAAATCTATTTGAAATTCTATAAAATAAAATAAAATTCGAAGAAGGGGAGAATTTTTACTTTATAAAATTCTATGTAATTTTTTAAACATTTTAAGATTTCCAAAAATAGAAGAGTAACGGAAGAATCTTATATATATTCTGTTCAAATATTCAAAACTATCAAGCTGAAGTCATGAATCCCAAAGGAAAACAAAAGCTAAAAAAAGATAACATGAGGATATCTGGCAAAGAATTTTATTTTAGAAATGTAAACTCAGTCGAAAAAAAAAGAAAGAAAAGTGGGCGTTTTTTCAAGCTAAATGACTTTTTCAATACATGACTTTCATTGCCACTTCCTAATCTATAGCTGACGGACAACTGGCTTCATTTAGGACAGTGTGGTCAATAAAGAGATCTTTTCTTGTAAGTAAATCCATGCTTCTTGTAATGACGTGTATAGAAAGTAGGTGCACAAGCATTACTTTTTTTCCTGCCCCTCCTTTAATAACTGCTAGGATTATACTTTGGCTCCCCAATATTTCAAATTTCACCATTAAAATACCAAACAAAATAGACGATGTGAAGAATGAAAGGGAAGATAACACACTTTTTCACTACTGTAAACAAACGTATCTTTAACATTCCCAGTTCTTTTGTTCCTTTTTTCGTTTATATAATATAATTAAAACTTACGAACTGGTTTTAAAAATGGGTTAACAGTGCATCCAAACTTATTTATGACACGAAAATGAATAATGAATTTCCACATTTATTATATAAATTGCAATTGGAATCGGATTTCGAACATCTGCTTACAACATTTGAAAGTGAATCTAGGAATTGTGTCTTTGCAAAAGCAATTTTCGTGGTATCAGACAATTAAAATGTTTCAAAACTAATCTTTAAGGGAATATTTTATAAATAAACTATTAATCTACTTAAGCATTCGTTTCATTGTGTTAGAAACAAAATTACTTACTATTCACTATTTTGAATTAGTAATTAATCATAAAATTTACCATAGACTGTCACGTTAATGGTTTGTCCACATTAAACGATGGCAAATCCATCAGAAGACAATATAGTTTGTTACAGATTTTAAGTTGATGCTTTACTAGGAAGAATATTGCATTACATTCTAAGTCGACCACAAGCTAAACTCATATAGGGAGACCGATATGCATTGATTTTAGTCCTAAAGGAGTAATTAGTCACCGGTTGGTAATACCAGATTGCTTTGTGGCATTCAAACTTCACTTCCATATTAATTCTGTTCATTAATTAAGAATTGGTTGATCGAACGATGCTGTCTAATGAGATTAAGGTGACGGAATACGATCTCATTGTTGTCGAAACGCAAACTTTGCAATCCTCTTGGAATATTACTGAATTTACACAAAGAAGATGTTGTGGATGCGTTTCTCCTATTCGAATGAATATTTTGGTCTGTCTTTCTCATCTAAATTGCTTGTGTTCTTTGTTAATTAACTAAGATTAGAAAATAATTTAAGAAATCTTAAACAAGGATTTAAATACGAAAAAGTGTTTTGTGATAAGCAATAATTACTTGGATTCTACGATTATTTTATTAATTGTCCTTATCTCGATTTTAGAATTTTATTTATTTTCTACTGTTAAACAGTTTGAGTTTACTACGAGATTAATATCTTGCAAATTCTACTAGAATAATTTGAATTTTAAACAATTATAACGAGTAAAAATGGAAATTTAATTTAGAAATCTTCTCTCACGCTCTCTCTCTCTCTCTCTAAAATGTTTCAAAATTACAATTAATTCAAGTATATCTATTGTTAGGAACGAAAGTGGATCTTGTATATTAGCTTTCATCGCACGAAAGTAGCTTATATATGCAACATTTGCTACCAAAACACGAAAGTGACACTGGATAGCCATTCAGATTCTACAGCATAAAATGGCTTATAAATAGCTTATTTTATGTAATATAACAAAGAAAAAATCGAAAGGGAAAATATAGGAAGGATCTAAATAAAATTAATAATTTACGAACACCGTTTGGACGCATAAATAGCGAACAAATTTTACAAATTTTTTATTAAAATTGGCGTTAAAATATACCCTTTTTTTAACTTAAAAATTTGCATATCCCTTGTACTTTTTAAATGTTCGTGATATATAAAACATCTGCTTATTAAAGAGAGGAAATTTAACAAAATTTCGTTCTTGTAATTAACACTATTTTGTTATAAGAAGGATTTTCTTGGAGCAAGACGCAAATTGTTATAGGATGTAGCAAGTCGAGAATCCAAAACGAGAACAATCGAAAAGAGAAAGAAGAAAAATATCAAGAGAAAAACTTTACTAGTTTACACAAGTAATTTCCTGAAGAAACTATTTCGCGGATTCAGGATAAACATTTTGTGGACTGCGGGCAAAAACAAGAGATGTTGTGAAATCTTTCTGGACAGACGTATTCGATCTGTTTTTCTTTAGGCCATCGTAAAATAAAAGACAAAAGCAGAAACAGCGAACGAGGTTTTCCCCTCTTCTTCTTCTTCTTCCTTCTCCTCCTCTTCTTTTTTTTAACCTTTACGGTCAATTCCAGTTCCACGAATAAGAGGGTAAAAGAGGGAAAGGAAAAACGATAGAGATAAGCTTATTTTCTTTGAGAAATCTCATTGCGAAGCCTGAAACTGTTGACAACCCATCTGCAGCTTGATATGTCCCTGAGACATTTTCTGATCAGATATGTGTTACACTTCTCTTCGAAAAATCTAAAATCCTGATAGATTTCTATATATATATATATTTAGACTCATAGTTATAACGAGAAGTGGGAGAGAGAAGGAAAGAGAGAGAGAGAGAAGAAGAAGAAGAAGGAGAGGAGGAAGAGGAGGGGAAAAAAGCATTACAAGTTTGATAGAAGTTCTTTACCACAGATAATTTGGAAGCTGTCGGAATTTTATTTATTATGAACATTCCGATGTCGATGATTTTTCAACTCTTTTATTTTATTTCCTACTTAACTATCTGTGTCGAATTAACAAGGTGAGATAGCAAAATGCATTCTTTAGAGACTCATTATAAACTGAGATAGCATTTGATGAAGGACAAAAAAATATAATGATGTTTTTTTCTTTGGTTACATTCTCTGCACTTAAATGTAGTATGAAGAAGTGAATTCGTATCGAATTTACTGAATTGTCTGAAACAGAAGGCTAAATATAACTAGTTAAGATGCGGTTTTGATGGAATCCTCCTTTAAAAATTTCTATATAAATAATATTAATGAATGACGAGTTCTTATTTACTTCATACATTTAATAATTAATTAACTTTAAATGTTATTGTTGGTAAAAGTATTTACGTTTATTTTATAACAGTTTTTTTATCGATTTTTTTTCCTGGTTTTGATAGAGTAACGTTTAATATATAGCGAGTCGTCGAAGACGTCGACTTGGCACAACTCTCACGTAGTTCATCATCCTTCCTCCTCTATAGACAAAGAGAATAACAAAAGCTCAGAAGTCGTGGGAACGTTCAACCAAACGGATACCAACAGAAAGCCTGAAAAGCTAGAGTTTCAGAGGCAATGTAGATGTTGATGTCTTATAGCTGTATTGTCAACTTTTACGAATTAATTCTCTCAAACATTAATTTTTCAGTAAGAAATTCGATTTTCAACGTTAAAATTCGTTAAAATAAAAGCTTATTAAGATAATGACAATTGATTCTATTTATATTTTGTAAATTTTATAAACTTTTAATTAAATTAGAATGATTTTAAATAAATTCTTTATTAAATAATTAAGCAATCTCTATAGANGGTGCACAGTCTTTAAATATTATATATTAATAATATTGTATAATTTTGTTTACATCACTATAAATTGTCATTAAACAGTATATTCTTAATTGAAAATTATTAATTAACGTTATAAATAAATATATTTAATTTTCTTCAGAGAATTATCAAATATAATTTAAGCATTTGTAATTAATTATAAATGTATGAATTTAAATTTAATCAAAACGTATAAATATTATGCAATTAGTTTCTTAAATCTTGATTAATATTTTATTGAATAATTAATTAATTATCATTTATCTTCGTTTAAACTCCGATTTACAATGGAAACAAACAAACAAAAAAAATCCTTAAATCAATAAATTTAGGGAATTTTATAGAATTATTTTTAGTTTATTTATTACAGAATTATAGAAAAATTCCCTGAATCGATAAATTTGGGGAACTTTTATAGAGTAGAATGAAAAATTCAATTTATTTTTATTATAAATACTTTCTTGTAAAAAAAAGAAAACTTTGTGACGATCAATTTTTCTACTTCACGAGCTTATTTTCTGCATATTCTAGCACAATTATTTTACTTTAAAATGGCACTTATCCGAGTATTTATAGTGACGTCAGTCTTGTTGCAAGGCACGTCAGTTAAAACGTAAGTTTACTGCAAGCCACAAGTGAAACGTCATTGTGTCTGTTGTGCAAAGTGACAGTCGCTTAAACATACAACAACATTATCCCGGCAGATATGTGGAATAAACCAAGATATTAAATAAGTAAAGCAACATCATTACATTCACTTTACCTCAACGAATAACACGATAAAGAGTAAACTCAACGAGTAAGCAAAATTATTCAAAACTTTAAACCCGTATCAAGAATTCACAATATAATTGTTAAACTGAAAAGATTAGTGTAAATAAAGAATCTAATTAAGCATTTCTAATTTGAAATCTTTAAAGCAAACTTTACTTTAAACTAAATGCTTATTAACGCCTAAGGTTTGAACCGATTGCGGAAGACTTTATTTAATTAGATACAAATTTATAGACAATTCGAGTTTAACTCAATTGAGATTTTAATTTCTCCATTTGTTACTCACGAATAATCATAATATAAATCTACGTAAAACGTTACGTAAATATTATTTAATTTGTTATAAATTGTATATTAATTATTTTTCTGTTATAAATATCAAATGTTAAGCTTTAGAAATGGAATAAAATCGCCCTTTACTGTACACACATATGTAAAAAAATGTTATATATAAGATGAGTCAAAAGTCAGTTTACTGTTCTATATATATAATCATATCTTTTATGTATGCACGGTGATCCAAAAGTCATTTAACTGCGTAAGTTAACTGTAGCTTTACTGTAGTTAATCGACTTTTGGGGCACTCTGTAAATGTGTGTATTTTTATATGAATTTTTATTGCATACAATTCTAAGGAATTGACGAAATAATAAGTCATAAATGAGTAATAGTTGCAACATAAAATTTTTATTCTTTTCCATTATTCTCAATTGCTAATCAGAAATATTTAAATGCTTTTTTTTTCCTTAAAAAGAAAGGAGATTTTTATGATTACGATGTTATCTTTATTATTCCTAATGCTTGTAAAAGAAAAAAGACAATGCTTTTCTAATTTTTCTACAAATTGTGAAAAGTATCTTGATTTGTAAAACGTCGAAAAGACAATAGAGAAATAAAGATAAGACATATCTTATAATTAAATGACTTAATTTCCTATTCTTGTGTCACGTAGCAAATTTTTTAATCTAAATCATCATTTTCACCCTCTAGGATGCACAGTAGTTGATCTTTTGTTCTAGAATTCTTTTCTCCACTTCTACCTTGGAGCAATGAAGAATTTTGTGTTGTTTTATTTCTGTTGTTCTCCAAACTGAGATAAGAGTACACGTTCGAAGGTGCTTCTGCAATTCCTTTAATTGAAGACGGGGTGAGAAGATGCTGTATTGCAATCGAAGACGCCACATTTGACAAGTGACGACAACCACAATCTCCAACATATTGGAAAATCATTGGAAGAAACACTAAAAGCCATTCATCACCTGAAAACTTACTATCTCACTAATGTAACTTTGTCAAATACTTTCGACAGCTTAATTTCGTCTATGATTGTAACTTTTATAAATTAATTAAGCTTTAATTAATAGATTTTATTATAATTTTGTTTATATTAAAGTTAATTATTTTAAAAAATAAATTTTTAAAAATAAGAAGCTAATTTATTAAGAATTTAGTGTCGAGCTCAATATATAAATTTAAAGCTTATTTATAAAAGGAACTGTTATTTTTATAGGAGAAATTTAAGTTTATTTTGGTAATATAAAAAAGTTTTTTAAAATAAAAATCTTTTCTCCTCCCTCTACAAAACTTGTATCATATTTGTCATCAATAAGTAATATTCCATCAATATTCAAGTATGTCAGATGCTAGATTCATACACTTACATGCTATTACCAGTAATGATAAACATCGTCTAGCTTTCAGCTTCGGATTTTCACGTAAGATGTGTCATCAATCGCTACACAGAAATCCTATCAACATATCCATATCTGAGTATATACTGGAGGAATGTAAAAAATCCCTAAGGACCTTCTAGAAATTCAATATTTATCTCAAATCAGGCTAATGAAGCGATTATATTATTTACACATTTTACAAATTTCGATAATCTACTGAACGTAAAATAAATCTAAAGTGGTTTAATCTGTGCTCTTCACTTTATGCAGCAGTTAAATTGGAAAGTTGTAATGACTGCAACCGACTGCTTGTACTTCGAGCGAGAAGAGATGAAGGGGAAGTAAAGACTAATTTGATTATCATTTCCTAGTGTGGTCAGCTATTGTGAGGCAGAGCAGATGACCCGCCCACTTTGGTAGGCATCTGCTGTATACAAAGTCAGACGGTCCTTTGGGCATCATTACAGCTAACAGCTGCACACATCCAGAAGTGGCCATTACCCTACCCTCTGGTACACATCGTTGGTGATTGCAACACTGATACACAACCAACAATCTAGTTTCTTCTACACTTTTACATTCTACCACACTCCCTCCCTTTTCGTGTCACGTGTGATCTTTTAGTTTCTCATCCCGATTCCCATCCAATCCTTCTTGTTTCGAGTCGAATACAAACTTGGAAATCTTATTCCAATGTTTGTACTGTAAACATTTTAAAACAATTAAAACTCGTCTCGTTATTATATTTGTATATCTAAGAGGAAGCAAAGTTTGATACCGGGAGAACAATTTGTCTCGGTGGATCATTTCCACTTTCCATTGTATAATTACATTTGGTAGTGGTACAAAGGTTGAGGATGCCGCTGACCAGGTAAACCTGACAGGTATATTAATGATGCTACATACCGGGGTTATAAATCTATCCCAGGAAGCAGTTCATCTAAACCCTGGGGATATACAAAGTCGCTCGTTGAAGTTGAATTGGAATGTCGTCTACAGGACGAGAACAGGATATCCCAAATCATTTCCGCCTATTGTAACGATTTTTAGTGATATTTGGCAGTCCAAGCTTGACTGAGTTTGTTATTCAATTTCGTGTGAAGCTCGAGTGATCTTTCGCTTTTTTCCATACTTTTGATAATTTTTAAATCCTAAACAAACTCTCCTTCTTTATATAATAGATATACGATCAATAATAATATAATATATAAAGCGACTTATCTTTACATTAAGAAATTTACCTCAAGTTTCCTTATCTAAATTACAGATTTTTCTTTAATTAATCCATTAAAATCTTGTGACAATTCTTACAAATATTATTAAATTATAATAATCTAAGGAAGAGAAAATAAGAGAATTTCTCAAAGAAAATGAAACATAAAATGAAACCATAACTTAATTGAAGAGCTTCAACAAAAGTTATAATAACTCTTAGCAGACTTTAAATTTGATGCAGCTTATGTAGATTATATTTAGTTAATCGAATAAACATGACCATCAAGGAAGAATTATACTTTTAATGTCTGGGTGACTTAAAGTACACAAGATTAAATAGGCCAAGCTTTATCTCTATAATGGAATTCAGACTTTCTTGGTTATTTTATTCAACCAGCTGTCACTTAAATCTGGTCCTGGAAATTGTTTGAGCAACATTTATCCCAAAACTCTTCTCTTCTTATCTATGTTCTTATTCCTATCTTCTTTATTAAACCGTCTTAAAAGCTACAGATTAACTTACCATCCCTTACAAACATATAAGGTGGCCCAAAAGTCAATTAACCATTGTAAAGAATAAATTGCAATTAGTTTAATTGCATTTTTATCATGTCTCCATCAATTTTGTGTACGTTCTAAATTCAGTTCACGATTCACATTCAAGTACAAAAAACGTGGTCAACTGACTTTTGGGTCTATATATATAAATCTGTAAACATAAATCTCTTAAAATAATTTTAAAATCAAAGAATAAAAAAACTAAAATAAATTAAATTAAACGTCTAAAAATTTTATTAATAATCTACAAAATATTTAATTTATTAATTATTTTTTAAAAGATATTAATGAAGGAGAGAGTAAGAAAATATTGCACGTAATTTAGCAGCTTAATTATTATCGAGTGCAAATGTTAATGATAATTAAGGATAATTTAGATTTATTCATCCAAACCGATCTTGATTAAACTTCGATCGATTGGTGAGTCTTAACATTAGAAGGTCAAATTTCTTTCTGATCCCCAAGAAAGTCCATCAGATTTAATTTGGTTAAAATGCACTAATTCAATATTGAAGTCTAGAAGAACATGAGAATTCTCCATTTAAGCAAAGTTTTTTTTCAACCCCCCTTCTTCTAAAGAAGAAGGTACTTCGGCAGGTCTTGTCAAGTTGTTTATCTTGATGGACATTTTGTACTCTACTTTGATTGTTTTAAATAATTCATGAAGTTAAGTAAGGGGAATGAAAATCGATATAACTCTTTTTTTTTAAATCTATAGATTTGTGAAGTTTAGCATGTACTGTACGTTTGTATGTCTGTTCGCGTTTCTTTAGAAGAAACCTCGATAGTATTCTCAACTAAAAGTTTAAATTTAATAAAATGCAATAGAGAAAGAGAGAGAGAGTATTAAAATATTCCATAGTATATACAATGTATACGGATATTACGTTTATTTCAGTAGATTTGTGGAGTTTAGTAAGTGCGTTTGTGTGGCTGTTCGCGTATTCTAATAAGAAAACTCAACATACTATCGACTAGAAGCTTAAATATAATCAAATTCAGTAAGAAAAAAATACTAAGATATTCCAAAATATGTATAAGTTAGTACTGATAGCAGAGGTGCAGAAGTTATATTTTTGTAGATTTGTGAAGTTTCACATGAATTGTACAGTACGTTTGTATGTCTGTAAGGTTAATTTATTAGAAAACTCAACACATTCTCAGTTAGGAAGTTTAAATTTCCTCAAATTTAATGACAAAGCGTTAATAAATTCCGCAAGTAATAACGTAATTAGTACGAATATCTTGTTTATTTTTATAGATTTGTAAAGTTAAGCAAGTATATTTGTATGTCTGTCCGCGTTTATTTATTAAAAGACAACATATTATAAACTATAAGCTTAAATTTCATCAAGTATATACACATAAAATGCTAAAATATTCCACAAAACTTGCAAATTATACGGATATCTTGTTTATTACTAGAGATTTATAAAGTTTAGCACATGCGTTTGTATGTTTGTTCGTTTTTCTTTATAATAAAACTAATATAATCTCAACTAAAAAAATATATAAATTTCGAAAAATTTAATAGAGAAAAATACTAATATATGTTCAAGTTAGTATAATTTTTCTTCAACACATAAAAATGTTTCACGAAAACTTTCAATAATTTATAATGATAATAATAATTTATAAAAATTTATAAATATATAATATTTTATTCGCATAAAAGATTATTTATATATTCCCTTTGAACATTTTTTTATGAATTTATTTAAATATTTCTACATTTAAAACAGGAAGAAAGTCATTTTGAAGTATTAAATTTGTTGACAGAACTCAACACAATAAATTATTTTTAAAAATATATATATAATATTAGTCACCGGTTGGTAATAA
>NW_019384647.1:496315-535268 GCF_000671375.1 Centruroides sculpturatus | reverse complement strand
CAAATAAAAGGCAATATTGATTAGGATAAGTGGTCTCCGCTTTGAGGATTTTCTCAGTAAAAATTTTTCACAAAATGTATAAAAATATTAGCACCAAATTTTTTTAAAAAATATTTTATTTTTATAATTTCTGTCTGCAGATATAGCAAAAAATCACGTTCGAATTAAAGTAAAGTAATTTACTTATAATCTTTACATAATTTTTAAATATAAAAATAGTTCAATTTCCTAGATTTTAATTAAATTATCTGATAAAATATAATTTTATTTTGATTAAAATTTAAAGAAAAATCATAATTTAATATAATATCAAAGTCATATCTTATCATTTTATTGTCACTAACGAGAGAAGAAATAATATAAAGAGATCCTTTATTATTTTATTTTATTAAAATGGAACTTAAATGGAATTTAAATAAATTTTAATAAAATTAATCACTAAAATGTAAAAAACATAAAAAAATATTGGATTATTGATAATCCATTGAATGTATTTTTTCAAATTGTAATCGCATCTTTCCTTATAAATAAATGCATAATACATACAACCTATATATTTAATGAAAATTCAATTCTGTGGTTAGGACCCTTCGATTATGATTCTAACACATGTAAGCGGTTTATATGAGACCTATATTTTATTTATTAAAACTACACTCTTTAAAAATCCATATATACAGGGACTTAAAGGCGTCCAGATCCAATATAAGTCCATATAAACCTATATAGGCTATATATAGTTTTATAGGATATAGATTTTGTATATGAACTTATATTGTTTTGTAATGAACTTATTATGAGGTAACCGTACTTATTTATGGACTTATCATGAGTTAATTAACTTTATCATTAATCCTTTTCTATGTAATATAGAGTTAATCATAGAGAAATTATATAATTATGTAAAGAAATAGTTTCTGTTTTAAAGGGTATATGTGGACTTATATAAGTAAATTTAGATGTATATGGACTTATAAGACAATTATAATTAGTCCATATACGATATAAATCCATAAAATAATAGTCATAACAGGAATGAGATCCTTGTATATAGACATATATGTAGCTTATATATGACCTTACATATGGACTAATTATTATACAATCAAACAATAAACTACATCTATCATCCTTACATTTATATTATGATGTTAAAGTGTCTATATGTATATAGGGATGATAAAGATGATGTAAGATATATTTTTATAGAGTTGATTACCTTATTTCCAATCTCCAAATTTAAGTTTTGGCGAAATCTTACGGTCAGACAAACACAAACAGAATAAATGCAAAAAAAAATCTATTCTTTTTAAATCGTCAAAAAAGCATTTCTTTATAAATACATCATTAAATTTCACAATAAAATTTCGAAACTTTATAAACATAAGCTTAAATGTAGAAAGAGCAAACATTACTCGTGATATATAACTCTAACTTACGATGTTATTACATGTTTAAGATAATATTAAAAAGATTAAAACATAAATTATATTTAAAAGAACAAATTATCGCCCATTAATATGGTTAGTTCGACTTTAAATTCATTTTAAACATTTTTATGGAAAATATGACTGAAGAATTATAAATCGATCGAATGCTATTAGGGTATCAAGTAAATCACTTCCGTAATATCATATCTTTACGGAAGCTATTAAATCCAGGAACATGTAAATTATGTCTACCTGTAAACAAAATTACCCTCCCTTCTTTGATATAGACACTTCGGTGGTTTGCTTGTAACTTAGTGTAACATCAACCCGCCTGACTGACTCCATTTTTTATTTCTATTTTTTCTATACAAAATATCAAAATACAATATAAATCTTTTGTGTTTTAATATATTATTTCTTAAAAATAAACACAAAATTAATTCATTCTTTTAATATTAATCTTAATATTTAAACATAAAGCTTTATAAATATAAAATATTTAGGCCTACTTTATTATATTTATGTATGTAACCGTGAGTTTGTCTATCCGTTAATTTCTTGAAAACTACATAAATGAATTAATGGTAATTTAGTAATATGGATGATCACTCACCCCTTATCATCAAATTTCACTTATACAAACTTTAAAAAAAAGTCACCAACGAATCGCTAAGCAATGCAACTTCTCTGTATATTTAAATGAATTATTAATTTAGCTATTCATTTATTCGTTGAGTTTATTTATCTTTTCCTCTCTTCGATCATTTAAATGTAGTAATTTTTATTTTTGAAATGAAGACGAAAGGCCTTTAGTATAAAGTCTTAAAGAATTTCATTTTGAGCGGAATGATATCCATTGATGATGATGGATAATGATGATTTTTGATAAGATATAAATCTTTCATTAGTTGATCTTATTGATCTATTTTTTTTTTCATTTTGTAACCCGAATTTAATCGTGTTTATTTTTCAAAATGGAGAACGAAAAGGTCATCTTGAACTTCTCACAATTCACAATGATTATAAATGATGATAATGATGATGATTTAATTTATTTATCTTTTATTAGAACATTAACTCTGTTTTTTTTTGATAATCTAAAATTAAAAATACTTCACATTTTAACGTAAATTTTATAAGAAATTAATTTAACAAATCATAAAAACCTCACAAAAGCTATTCTCTCGAGGCATAAAAACTGAATCGTAACTTAATAAAATATTTGTAAACTTTTTTTGAAAGGAAATAATCTTTCTATAAGTTTATATAAATACTTCAAAATCTACTGTAAATCTTATTTTACAGAAGAAAAAACAGTAAATTATTTAATAATACCTGCGTTGTTGCACAGGACGGTAGAGACGGAGCTACCTGAACACAATTTCAAAAAAAAGTAGCACAGTTCATTTCATTTCGTATGACATTCAGTTTGAAAGATTTTTGAAAACACAGGCGAATGGAACGTCAAAAAATACACGGTTGAAGTAAACCTGTTTGAGATTAAACTTCCAGATCACCTTTAGGAGTGTCGAAGAGAGAACTTCCAGGGGGTCGAAGGCGGAAAAATTTCCTTCCGGTTTCGGTATTTCCGGTCGGGCAGGTCAACATTCTTTTTCTGTGAAGCGAAAAAGAGATTTTTTGCGGTGGGAGCAAATATAGCCAAAGGGGGGAGGGTGTTGCTTTCTCCTTTTATCATACAGCCGACTAATGCACGACGTAGATAAGAAATTGGAAGAAGCGCGTGGATATCCAGAGATATCTCCAAAAATTG
This sequence comes from Centruroides sculpturatus, assembly GCF_000671375.1. Taxonomy (NCBI): domain Eukaryota; kingdom Metazoa; phylum Arthropoda; class Arachnida; order Scorpiones; family Buthidae; genus Centruroides; species Centruroides sculpturatus. The sequence goes on along the minus strand of NW_019384647.1, from coordinate 532,067 downwards.
ATAGGCTACAACATTTTAACAAGGTGACTAATAAGTTCTTACAATGTTGTTCGCAAAGATACTTATCTTGACTGAAAACACCGTTTTTAATGTAGAAGCGCAACTCGAGATGGGTACAAAGATGCTGAAATGATCAGTGAAAGCACGATTTTTCTACCGTAAAAAATCGAAAAATACGTCAATTTTCTAAAGTATAAACTCGAAATTTTTAATACCATATTTTAAGACCTTTTTTTTAAAATGTATATATATCTTTTCTATTCGGAATTAGTTCTAGTTATATTAGTTTTGAAGATGCAGATTAATGATCATGCTGTTTATGTCTCTTCATGTCGATAAAACTGAATTTTCTCCATGTTCAATTTTCCAATGCGAGTCAACATTAGAATAATAAACAGTTTTTGGAAGACAAACACGCAAATGTATATAGATTATTGGTTAAACAATACTAAGATGCTTTCATAGAGTAAATTAATAGCATACAACTGTTGATTTTGAACATAAAAGAATCGCGGTATATGTCTAAAAATATTTTATGTACGGGTAAAAATATATTAAATCGTTTTTTATGAAAACTTACAAAGATTTGAGATTAAGAAAGTGTTTTTCAAAGAAGAAAAATATGGAAAAACTAGAGTGATGACATAAATCTTGAACTTTTCGTAAAGTGAAAAAGTTGTTGTACGTATTCCATAATTATCCTGACTTTCATTTTCGTTTTTTTCTTTTTCTTTTTTTAATAACGAGTACCATGAACACCTTTAGATAAAATATGTTATAATTTTTTTTAAAAGAAAGATCCCTTTTTGCCATAAGATAAGAGATCGCTAACGAAACAGACAATGTCTGAAGAGGAAATAGGAAGGTCTCACGACGTCAAGCACACTAGCCAAAGAACTCATAAAAAATTCTGTTTTTCTACAAAAGTTTTCTTTCTATCTCTCGTAGACGCATCAGAGACAGAAATCTATAGTGAAGGAGGTATACATGCCAGACACATCTGTCGCACAGTCCGCATGTGCGACTAACTTAGCCATGCTATGCAGTGAAAGGAAAGCAATCACAAGGTAAGACAGACTCGCAGACATTCCCTACGGAATGGGACGAAGAAGGAAGAGAATGGAAAGGGTCCCGTAAGGTTCCTATTCAAGACGTGTTCGAAGAAAGGGTTTTTCTTAAAGCAATTCTTCAGAAAGTTTCGTTTCTACAAAGTTCCTAAGAAAAGAAACTCTTCTCGTTTTCTTTCCGAACATGAATTTGCTTTTTTTCCCCTTCTTCTTCTTTCTTTATCCCTGACAACTGATAGAAGTTTGAGAGGATTTCTTCGGTATTCACTTTGTATTGTTTGGTGAAATACGAGTTGTTCGAACAATCTAGCACTTTTATTTTCTTTAAAATAAGTTCTGGTTAAGTAACAAAAATGACTCTTTTCTTTAGTTAAAGGCTGTTAATGATATTTTACGCTTAAATAGACTTAAGGTCATAAATTCTGGTAAAGACCCGTAATGAAACCTCTAAATGCTTTATGATCTGAAATTTTCAATAAAATCTCATTAGTAATTAACTATAGAAATTTCTTAAAACTTTCAACTAAGTTTTAAACTTCAGCTTTTGTGACGATCATCATTCTTAATTACACATTTCTCCTTTTAATGATCTTCATTCAAGTTTATTTATAAAATAAGAAAAATTATCAACACGTAGAAAGTACATTCGACTTTTCCACAAAGAAATTGTTATTGCTAAATTAAATTTTGAAATAATTTTAGTAGTTTATTACAATTTGGGGGTATATAAATTTCACTTTTGTTTAACAGAAAGTGCACACAATATTCGAGGTATTTAAAGCATTAGGAAGTTTATGATTGGCGATACGAGTTAAAGTAAGGTAAATAAATAAGGGTATTACGCTAAAGTATATAAAAATTGAATACTTAGAGAAAAAAAAAGATCGAAATTTAATGTAAATGAGCACTTTGGATGCAAAAATAGACATCCTTGCCTGCTTTTTTTTCCCTTTAAAAATCGCTTATTTTGAAACATCCCCGTTCAAAATAAGCTTCGCAGAAATTGCTCAGGAGGCTTACATAGATAAGTTAATAATTTAAAAGGGATGAATAAATTCTCTATAAAAACACGAAAATAAACAATTTAAAAGATAAAAAAAGAGAGAGAGAGAGAGAGAGAGAGAGAGAGGAGGGAAAAAAATAAATAAAGATTCTACAAAATTGTGTATGATATAAAAGACCTTTTTCCAAACCCAAACGGAGAATTTTCTACGTGTTAGGCCTTATAAATGGTAGAAAAGACATACTTTGTACTGTTGTCAGGACTTTTCATACGTGAAGAGAAGCCAAAATATAAAGAAAATGATGCCGTTACGATCTCCTAAATGACGTGCATCAATATGAATTCTGAAGAACAAAATAAATGTGATAATAAAAAAGCTTTCAAATGATTTCGTAACAAATGGATATTTCTATTGGATAATTTTAATTAATTATGCTACAATTTGTTTGCTCTTATTACTTATTCTATTGGCACATTTAAGTAACCGTAATAATGAGAGAATGCTGATTGGCCGACAGGGTACAACAGTTATGTTTTTCTGACTGTGAATGGATGTCACAATAGTCTGGTGCCAGTGTGACGCCGTCGACATCCTGCCTACGTGTCACGTGACAATAAATGCACAGCCTTATATTGATGGATACGGAAGGGGGGACTCGAAATCTCTACCGGTTTAATATGTTACGAGTCATTGATTTTGCCTATCCTATCGAGGTAGCTTTGTTTTTTAGCTAAATAAATCAATAATTTATTATAAAATTACTCTTTTTGAGCATATCTAAGTTGAATTTTTATAGTGTTAATATTAATATTAAACTTTTTTTTTAAATTTTAAAATTGATAATACGATAAAGTGGAAAAAACGAGGACTGTGTCTTTCGAAATAGGAAGCTAATGGAAATTTTATTTTATTTTTATTTTACGATAATTTGTTTTACTTTTTTCTTTTAAAAAAACTATATCCCATTAGAATACATTCTAAATAATTGCTAGTCCTTGTAAAATCATTCAAAAGCCAACACTCTATATACAACATTAATCACCAAATCAGCATTTTCCAGTTTCTATCTTGTTCAATCGATCATTGAAACAATTAAAATTTGTCTTGAATTAACTTCTTTTATACAAATATCCTTAATTGTAAACAGACGAATCGTTTTACAATTCGCTTTTAAACTCATTTCCGCGCCTTAAAAAAATTAATAAGATCACAAACAACCCTCATTTACAATAAACATTACCAAAAAATTCGAAAAGAAAATCAAAGCATGTGTTGTCACGAAGAGAACGATTCATCTTTCTCTACGTGAAAACTTCTAAGGATATTCTTTTCTACTTAAAATGATCTTGCATCAACCAATCAGGTCACGATCGTACCGTTTTCATTTTCCATCCAAGGGTTTTTCATCTCAAAGATCCAATTGATTGATGATCGACTGATTGATTTTATCTTCCCTACCGGGTCATTACTAGCAAATTATCTAACCTGTAATTCTTTCTAGCCTGCGGTTAGATTATTCTTTTTCAACGTTAAAGTTTTCTTGTACAAAACTTAAAAGATGCTATCTACCTTCATAATACACAACCTTACGTCTTTTATCTTTAACCTACTACTAAATTCTACTTTCTCGCGAAGAGGCAACTGTTGGGTAGGGTGGAAGTACACACTTGGGATCTGAACTGCATTTACTTTCATCTCTACTATACTCATAACGTCGTGTTCTTATAATACCAAATTTCTTTTAGATTGGGTATAAGTGTACACATTCAATGGTAACTCTCAGAGGTGTAATGTCTTCTGTCTCAAACAATTCGTTGTACGAGACTTGTCGAAAAAATAAATTGGATATAGAACTATGTCATCGATGAAGTATCCGATAGCAATTTTTTTTTGTCTTCTCTCCGTGATTACTTTTATAACTGAATTCCGAAATAAAAACGAGAAACGGAACCTTTAGTTTTTCTCTCTCGATAGACTACTTTTTCAATAATTCAACTAAATAAATAGTACAAATGTTGAAATATCTTTTTTTATCGAAATCGCTTTATTTTTATCCAATCTTTTATTTTACTTTTTTTCATACTTTCACGTTATAATTTTTAAAAATTTGATAAAGAAAATTAACCGTTCTTAATGAGTAGAAATGGTTTAGTATCCATTAAGTTGACAGTTTTGAAATAAATCTCTGATGTGCCTCTATCTACTAGAGAAGAATGTTTATCTATATTTTTCATTAATTAATTAAAATTCTTAGATAAACTTAACCCCTCTTCTAATATTATCGGATGAAAGTTGACATCAATAATTCACTTCGCACTTTTAACTGTGCAAAAAATCAAACTTGTAATTCTTAAGAGTGAAACTAAGTTGACATCACATAACTCACTTCCTACACTTACAAATAAAGCAAAGTCGGTAACAAAGTGCTCAGACCCGATAATAAAATTTATCACGAAATTATTCATCCTTCATTTACTATTGAAGCATAATTTATAGAAAATAATCCATTCTTTTACATGCCAATGAAGCAAATTCACTTCACCGATGAGTGAAAGAATGATTAATTTACTCTTTCAATTATTATTGAAGTAAAATCTATAGTTTCCTGCAGTTTATATCTACTTAAAAAAAGAAGAATTTTTCAACTATTTTCTAATAAATATAGTCATAAAAGCACTCCATTATTAAATAAGAAAATAAAACTTCTCGAACTTATAATTGAGTTCTGTAATGCGTTTTATAATTGAAAAAAGGAAAAATTCAGTTAGGAATAAATGTAAATTTTTTAAAGAATATATCCTAGACGGTTATTTCACGACNAAAAAACGTATATAATTTAGGATAAACATTATATTTATTTCTATAGATTTGTGAAAAAATAAGTTTAGTATTTGAGGGATTTTTGCTACCAAAAAGAATCTAATAATTCTCGCTTAATCTAATTCCTGTCAGCTTTATAAATTTTCGATTAATCGTAAAATTTGATCTTCTTTGGTATGTCATCGAATGTTTTCGTTCGGTTTATTACTAGAAGGATCCGGGATCGATTCCCGGTCGATTTTCACTCTTCTATCATTTTAGTTGATTCCATTTTCTTTCTTCTAAGCAACCAGTGGAGAGTATTCTATTAGTTCACTGAAGTTAAAAGCTCCTCAAAGCTCAATTAATCTTTCTAAAGTCTAAACTGGCGCTCACGCGGTTACACTTTTACTTCCTCTTCCTTTTATTTTAAATTCTTAAAGAAAAAAATAATAATAATAAATTTAAAAAAAAAAAAATACTTTTTATTTTATTCGCTTAAAAAAAAAATAAAAGCATTGGCGAATTTACTTCTTGTAATTTAGTTAAAAAAGAAGGGAAAAAATTCCTTCTTCTTTGAGTTTAAAGTAGAGAATCCCGTTTCATTTTTAAGGATTAGTCGTTATATTTAGAAAATATAAGTAAATAAATTCATGCAGATTGAAATGTTTCAAGCAGAATAAAATTCTTCTCGTTCGATAAATATAAGTGGGTTATATGAGGGGCAATATTTGCCTGTTTACGATGATGTTCAATGTCTGTGCACGTCAAAGTGCTGTTTACAGCCTCTCGGAGCGGGAATGACTTAAGATGAAGGGATTAGGACTCTTTCCAGAGTACTACCCGATAATGGATAGGCTGAGTTATTGTATGGCAGTTGCAAAACGAGCTAGGAGAACTTTAAAAATGATTTTTACCTCCTCCAAATATGATTTCGCATCACTAGAGAATTACAACTACTTAATACACATTCCTTAATTAATGAAAAGTAAATATTGATAAATTAAAAATTATTTAATAATTTATAAACTTACCCTTAACATTATTAACTTGTATATATATATATTTATTTTTAAACATTTAATAAAGAATCTTTTATTCTGAACTTCGATAACTCGAAACACGATTAATAAGCTTAACATTTAATGTTTTTTTGAAGATTTTAATGCTTAAAATTACTGTTTCTAACTAATTTATACTTAAAATTTTAATGTTTAATCGTTATAAATTCTATAAATTTATTACAGAATTAACTAAAAATAAATTTAAATAAAAAAAAAAAGTTAAAAAGGTCGAATTACGAATTTCGTAAAAAAAAAAACCTCAAGAGACATTAAAAACTATCGAATTTGAAAATTTCGAACGCTCTATTTGATTTTATATTTGACAATTTAATAAAATACAAAATAGTATTTTCCGGATGAATAAAGAAATTTTTTATTTATTCTTATTTTTTTATTTTATTTTAGTTTTTTTTAATATTAAAATTCTTATCCATAAAAGGCAATATTGATTAGGATAAGTGGTCTCCGCTTTGAGGATTTTCTCAGTAAAAATTTTTCACAAAATGTATAAAAATATTAGCACCAAATTTTTAAAAAATATATTTTATTTTTATAATTTTTGTCTGCAGAAATAGCAAAAAATCACGTTCGAATTAAAGTAAAGTAATTTACTTATAATTTTTACATATTTTTTTAAATATAAAAATAGTTCAATTTCCTAGATTTTAATTAAATTATCTGATAAAATATAATTTTATTTTGATTAAAATTTAAAGAAAAATCATAATTTAATATAATATCAAAGTCATATCTTATCATTTTATTGTCACTAACGAGAGAAGAAATAATATAAAGAGATCCTTTATTATTTTATTTTATTAAAATGGAACTTAAATGGAATTTAAATAAATTTTAATAAAATTAATCACTAAAATGTAAAAAACATAAAAAAATATTGGATTATTGATAATCCATTGAATGTATTTTTTCAAATTGTAATCGCATCTTTCCTTATAAATAAATGCATAATACATACAACCTATATATTTAATGAAAATTCAATTCTGTGGTTAGGACCCTTCGATTATGATTCTAACACATGTAAGCGGTTTATATGAGACCTATATTTTATTTATTAAAACTACACTCTTTAAAAATCCATATATACAGGGACTTAAAGGCGTCCAGATCCAATATAAGTCCATATAAACCTATATAGGCTATATATAGTTTTATAGGATATAGATTTTGTATATGAACTTATATTGTTTTGTAATGAACTTATTATGAGGTAACCGTACTTATTTATGGACTTATCATGAGTTAATTAACTTTATCATTAATCCTTTTCTATGTAATATAGAGTTAATCATAGAGAAATTATATAATTATGTAAAGAAATAGTTTCTGTTTTAAAGGGTATATGTGGACTTATATAAGTAAATTTAGATGTATATGGACTTATAAGACAATTATAATTAGTCCATATACGATATAAATCCATAAAATAATAGTCATAACAGGAATGAGATCCTTGTATATAGACATATATGTAGCTTATATATGACCTTACATATGGACTAATTATTATACAATCAAACAATAAACTACATCTATCATCCTTACATTTATATTATGATGTTAAAGTGTCTATATGTATATAGGGATGATAAAGATGATGTAAGATATATTTTTATAGAGTTGATTACCTTATTTCCAATCTCCAAATTTAAGTTTTGGCGAAATCTTACGGTCAGACAAACACAAACAGAATAAATGCAAAAAAAAATCTATTCTTTTTAAATCGTCAAAAAAGCATTTCTTTATAAATACATCATTAAATTTCACAATAAAATTTCGAAACTTTATAAACATAAGCTTAAATGTAGAAAGAGCAAACATTACTCGTGATATATAACTCTAACTTACGATGTTATTACATGTTTAAGATAATATTAAAAAGATTAAAACATAAATTATATTTAAAAGAACAAATTATCGCCCATTAATATGGTTAGTTCGACTTTAAATTCATTTTAAACATTTTTATGGAAAATATGACTGAAGAATTATAAATCGATCGAATGCTATTAGGGTATCAAGTAAATCACTTCCGTAATATCATATCTTTACGGAAGCTATTAAATCCAGGAACATGTAAATTATGTCTACCTGTAAACAAAATTACCCTCCCTTCTTTGATATAGACACTTCGGTGGTTTGCTTGTAACTTAGTGTAACATCAACCCGCCTGACTGACTCCATTTTTTATTTCTATTTTTTCTATACAAAATATCAAAATACAATATAAATCTTTTGTGTTTTAATATATTATTTCTTAAAAATAAACACAAAATTAATTAATTCTTTTAATATTAATCTTAATATTTAAACATAAAGCTTTATAAATATAAAATATTTAGGCCTACTTTATTATATTTATGTATGTAACCGTGAGTTTGTCTATCCGTTAATTTCTTGAAAACTACATAAATGAATTAATGGTAATTTAGTAATATGGATGATCACTCACCCCTTATCATCAAATTTCACTTATACAAACTTTAAAAAAAAGTCACCAACGAATCGCTAAGCAATGCAACTTCTCTGTATATTTAAATGAATTATTAATTTAGCTATTCATTTATTCGTTGAGTTTATTTATCTTTTCCTCTCTTCGATCATTTAAATGTAGTAATTTTTATTTTTGAAATGAAGACGAAAGGCCTTTAGTATAAAGTCTTAAAGAATTTCATTTTGAGCGGAATGATATCCATTGATGATGATGGATAATGATGATTTTTGATAAGATATAAATCTTTCATTAGTTGATCTTATTGATCTATTTTTTTTTTCATTTTGTAACCCGAATTTAATCGTGTTTATTTTTCAAAATGGAGAACGAAAAGGTCATCTTGAACTTCTCACAATTCACAATGATTATAAATGATGATAATGATGATGATTTAATTTATTTATCTTTTATTAGAACATTAACTCTGTTTTTTTTTGATAATCTAAAATTAAAAATACTTCACATTTTAACGTAAATTTTATAAGAAATTAATTTAACAAATCGTAAAAACCTTCACAAAAACTATTCTCTCGAGGCATAAAAACTGAATCGTAACTTAATAAAATATTTGTAAACTTTTTTTGAAAGGAAATAATCTTTCTATAAGTTTATATAAATACTTCAAAATCTACTGTAAATCTTATTTTACAGAAGAAAAAATAGTAAATTATTTAATAATACCTGCGTTGTTGCACAGGACGGTAGAGACGGAGCTACCTGAACACAATTTCAAAAAAAAGTAGCACAGTTCATTTCATTTCGTATGACATTCAGTTTGAAAGATTTTTGAAAACACAGGCGAATGGAACGTCAAAAAATACACGGTTGAAGTAAACCTGTTTGAGATTAAACTTCCAGATCACCTTTAGGAGTGTCGAAGAGAGAACTTCCAGGGGGTCGAAGGCGGAAAAATTTCCTTCCGGTTTCGGTATTTCCGGTCGGGCAGGTCAACATTCTTTTTCTGTGAAGCGAAAAAGAGATTTTTTGCGGTGGGAGCAAATATAGCCAAAGGGGGGAGGGTGTTGCTTTCTCCTTTTATCATACAGCCGACTAATGCACGACGTAGATAAGAAATTGGAAGAAGCGCGTGGATATCCAGAGATATCTCCAAAAATTGATAGGCTACAACATTTTAACAAGGTGACTAATAAGTTCTTACAATGTTGTTCGCAAAGATACTTATCTTGACTGAAAACACCGTTTTTAATGTAGAAGCGCAACTCGAGATGGGTACAAAGATGCTGAAATGATCAGTGAAAGCACGATTTTTCTACCGTAAAAAATCGAAAAATACGTCAATTTTCTAAAGTATAAACTCGAAATTTTTAATACCATATTTTAAGACCTTTTTTTTAAAATGTATATATATCTTTTCTATTCGGAATTAGTTCTAGTTATATTAGTTTTGAAGATGCAGATTAATGATCATGCTGTTTATGTCTCTTCATGTCGATAAAACTGAATTTTCTCCATGTTCAATTTTCCAATGCGAGTCAACATTAGAATAATAAACAGTTTTTGGAAGACAAACACGCAAATGTATATAGATTATTGGTTAAACAATACTAAGATGCTTTCATAGAGTAAATTAATAGCATACAACTGTTGATTTTGAACATAAAAGAATCGCGGTATATGTCTAAAAATATTTTATGTACGGGTAAAAATATATTAAATCGTTTTTTATGAAAACTTACAAAGATTTGAGATTAAGAAAGTGTTTTTCAAAGAAGAAAAATATGGAAAAACTAGAGTGATGACATAAATCTTGAACTTTTCGTAAAGTGAAAAAGTTGTTGTACGTATTCCATAATTATCCTGACTTTCATTTTCGTTTTTTTCTTTTTCTTTTTTTAATAACGAGTACCATGAACACCTTTAGATAAAATATGTTATAATTTTTTTTAAAAGAAAGATCCCTTTTTGCCATAAGATAAGAGATCGCTAACGAAACAGACAATGTCTGAAGAGGAAATAGGAAGGTCTCACGACGTCAAGCACACTAGCCAAAGAACTCATAAAAAATTCTGTTTTTCTACAAAAGTTTTCTTTCTATCTCTCGTAGACGCATCAGAGACAGAAATCTATAGTGAAGGAGGTATACATGCCAGACACATCTGTCGCACAGTCCGCATGTGCGACTAACTTAGCCATGCTATGCAGTGAAAGGAAAGCAATCACAAGGTAAGACAGACTCGCAGACATTCCCTACGGAATGGGACGAAGAAGGAAGAGAATGGAAAGGGTCCCGTAAGGTTCCTATTCAAGACGTGTTCGAAGAAAGGGTTTTTCTTAAAGCAATTCTTCAGAAAGTTTCGTTTCTACAAAGTTCCTAAGAAAAGAAACTCTTCTCGTTTTCTTTCCGAACATGAATTTGCTTTTTTTCCCCTTCTTCTTCTTTCTTTATCCCTGACAACTGATAGAAGTTTGAGAGGATTTCTTCGGTATTCACTTTGTATTGTTTGGTGAAATACGAGTTGTTCGAACAATCTAGCACTTTTATTTTCTTTAAAATAAGTTCTGGTTAAGTAACAAAAATGACTCTTTTCTTTAGTTAAAGGCTGTTAATGATATTTTACGCTTAAATAGACTTAAGGTCATAAATTCTGGTAAAGACCCGTAATGAAACCTCTAAATGCTTTATGATCTGAAATTTTCAATAAAATCTCATTAGTAATTAACTATAGAAATTTCTTAAAACTTTCAACTAAGTTTTAAACTTCAGCTTTTGTGACGATCATCATTCTTAATTACACATTTCTCCTTTTAATGATCTTCATTCAAGTTTATTTATAAAATAAGAAAAATTATCAACACGTAGAAAGTACAGTACATTCGACTTTTCCACTAAGAAATTGTTATTGCTAAATTAAATTTTGAAATAATTTTAGTAGTTTATTACAATTTGGGGGTATATAAATTTCACTTTTGTTTAACAGAAAGTGCACACAATATTCGAGGTATTTAAAGCATTAGGAAGTTTATGATTGGCGATACGAGTTAAAGTAAGGTAAATAAATAAGGGTATTACGCTAAAGTATATAAAAATTGAATACTTAGAGAAAAAAAAAGATCGAAATTTAATGTAAATGAGCACTTTGGATGCAAAAATAGACATCCTTGCCTGCTTTTTTTCCCCTTTAAAAATCGCTTATTTTGAAACATCCCCGTTCAAAATAAGCTTCGCAGAAATTGCTCAGGAGGCTTACATAGATAAGTTAATAATTTAAAAGGGATGAATAAATTCTCGATAAAAACACGAAAATAAACAATTTAAAAGATAAAAAAAGAGAGAGAAAGAGAGAGAGAAGAGAGAGAGGAGGAAAAAAATAAAGATTCTACAAAATTGTGTATGATATAAAAGACCTTTTTCCAAACCCAAACGGAGAATTTTCTACGTGTTAGGCCTTATAAATGGTAGAAAAGACATACTTTGTACTGTTGTCAGGACTTTTCATACGTGAAGAGAAGCCAAAATATAAAGAAAATGATGCCGTTACGATCTCCTAAATGACGTGCATCAATATGAATTCTGAAGAACAAAATAAATGTGATAATAAAAAAGCTTTCAAATGATTTCGTAACAAATGGATATTTCTATTGGATAATTTTAATTAATTATGCTACAATTTGTTTGCTCTTATTACTTATTCTATTGGCACATTTAAGTAACCGTAATAATGAGAGAATGCTGATTGGCCGACAGGGTACAACAGTTATGTTTTTCTGACTGTGAATGGATGTCACAATAGTCTGGTGCCAGTGTGACGCCGTCGACATCCTGCCTACGTGTCACGTGACAATAAATGCACAGCCTTATATTGATGGATACGGAAGGGGGGACTCGAAATCTCTACCGGTTTAATATGTTACGAGTCATTGATTTTGCCTATCCTATCGAGGTAGCTTTGTTTTTTAGCTAAATAAATCAATAATTTATTATAAAATTACTCTTTTTGAGCATATCTAAGTTGAATTTTTATAGTGTTAATATTAATATTAAACTTTTTTTTTAAATTTTAAAATTGATAATACGATAAAGTGGAAAAAACGAGGACTGTGTCTTTCGAAATAGGAAGCTAATGGAAATTTTATTTTATTTTTATTTTACGATAATTTGTTTTACTTTTTTCTTTTAAAAAAACTATATCCCATTAGAATACATTCTAAATAATTGCTAGTCCTTGTAAAATCATTCAAAAGCCAACACTCTATATACAACATTAATCACCAAATCAGCATTTTCCAGTTTCTATCTTGTTCAATCGATCATTGAAACAATTAAAATTTGTCTTGAATTAACTTCTTTTATACAAATATCCTTAATTGTAAACAGACGAATCGTTTTACAATTCGCTTTTAAACTCATTTCCGCGCCTTAAAAAAATTAATAAGATCACAAACAACCCTCATTTACAATAAACATTACCAAAAAATTCGAAAAGAAAATCAAAGCATGTGTTGTCACGAAGAGAACGATTCATCTTTCTCTACGTGAAAACTTCTAAGGATATTCTTTTCTACTTAAAATGATCTTGCATCAACCAATCAGGTCACGATCGTACCGTTTTCATTTTCCATCCAAGGGTTTTTCATCTCAAAGATCCAATTGATTGATGATCGACTGATTGATTTTATCTTCCCTACCGGGTCATTACTAGCAAATTATCTAACCTGTAATTCTTTCTAGCCTGCGGTTAGATTATTCTTTTTCAACGTTAAAGTTTTCTTGTACAAAACTTAAAAGATGCTATCTACCTTCATAATACACAACCTTACGTCTTTTATCTTTAACCTACTACTAAATTCTACTTTCTCGCGAAGAGGCAACTGTTGGGTAGGGTGGAAGTACACACTTGGGATCTGAACTGCATTTACTTTCATCTCTACTATACTCATAACGTCGTGTTCTTATAATACCAAATTTCTTTTAGATTGGGTATAAGTGTACACATTCAATGGTAACTCTCAGAGGTGTAATGTCTTCTGTCTCAAACAATTCGTTGTACGAGACTTGTCGAAAAAATAAATTGGATATAGAACTATGTCATCGATGAAGTATCCGATAGCAATTTTTTTTTGTCTTCTCTCCGTGATTACTTTTATAACTGAATTCCGAAATAAAAACGAGAAACGGAACCTTTAGTTTTTCTCTCTCGATAGACTACTTTTTCAATAATTCAACTAAATAAATAGTACAAATGTTGAAATATCTTTTTTTTTATCGAAATCGCTTTATTTTTATCCAATCTTTTATTTTACTTTTTTTCATACTTTCACGTTATAATTTTTAAAAATTTGATAAAGAAAATTAACCGTTCTTAATGAGTAGAAATGGTTTAGTATCCATTAAGTTGACAGTTTTGAAATAAATCTCTGATGTGCCTCTATCTACTAGAGAAGAATGTTTATCTATATTTTTCATTAATTAATTAAAATTCTTAGATAAACTTAACCCCTCTTCTAATATTATCGGATGAAAGTTGACATCAATAATTCACTTCGCACTTTTAACTGTGCAAAAAATCAAACTTGTAATTCTTAAGAGTGAAACTAAGTTGACATCACATAACTCACTTCCTACACTTACAAATAAAGCAAAGTCGGTAACAAAGTGCTCAGACCCGATAATAAAATTTATCACGAAATTATTCATCCTTCATTTACTATTGAAGCATAATTTATAGAAAATAATCCATTCTTTTACATGCCAATGAAGCAAATTCACTTCACCGATGAGTGAAAGAATGATTAATTTACTCTTTCAATTATTATTGAAGTAAAATCTATAGTTTCCTGCAGTTTATATCTACTTAAAAAAAGAAGAATTTTTCAACTATTTTCTAATAAATATAGTCATAAAAGCACTCCATTATTAAATAAGAAAATAAAACTTCTCGAACTTATAATTGAGTTCTGTAATGCGTTTTATAATTGAAAAAAGGAAAAATTCAGTTAGGAATAAATGTAAATTTTTTAAAGAATATATCCTAGACGGTTATTTCACGACTAAGTTTTATATTATTTTATATATAAGACTCGTAGGTTATATTTATATCAATTATTTTTAAGATATGACAGGCTTAAACATAAACTGTCCTGCTTTAATACCCAAAGGAAAATTAAAATACTGTTAATAAAAGAGAATCTGCCACTAATCTCTTCCCAGTATGAACATTTGTGTAACAATTACCATAACTTTTCTACAGAAAGCTTCTTTTTACTCAGCACTTAACAATCTAAGATGACATCAACATTCAATGTACTTTCAAGAGATTACTGCCACCAAAGATGATCAGATATTGAATTACAGGCAAGGTCTATCAATCAACGTGTTTACAAGAGACACGATAATTAATTAATAGAAGAATATTTCTTTTAAGCTGTCTAAAACTTCTCTTTAAATCCTGATCAACCATCTTTCTCATTTCATTTTTCTTTTTAAAATGACAAATTAAATTGAAGTGGTAAAAAATGAGTTGTATGATGTAAAAAGGTAACAATGTCAGTAAAATTATCCAATAATAATCTTATCTTTCACCAACACATTTAGCTTGGTGATTAGCATAAGATATTTGAAGTGCTCAACTGTCTTGTGACTAGTCAGGCATTGGGAAAGTGGTGTCTTATGGCACATTAATTAAAACTTGGATGTTGTCATGGGCATATTCAAGCAACAATGCAGTTTTTATACTTTTTGAAAACTTAAATAATATCGAGGTATTAAAAATTTTTACTCATCAATATTCTAACCTTACTAAAGTTTTTCTTAAAGTGTCACTATTTTAAGCTTTTATTAAAAATTTTTCTTACCTACTGAAATAAAGTTGAAAATTTTTAAAAGCAAATTTTTAAAAAATTTCCAATTTAATATGTAAAATTTAACAAAAAAATCTCTTCATAATTAAAAAATATATATTTATTATATATCTTCAAAATAAAAATAAATAAGTAAAATTATAAAAGAAAATTTCTTATTATTTACTTGTCTAAGAAAATCTTTCATTAATAATGTAACAACATTAATAAATTTTTCATTTAAATAAATAAACATTCACAAACAATCTCAAAATATTGTATTGTGATGTTTTAATTAAACTTTATAAAATATTTTACTTTTTTTCTATATACTTCTGACAAGATTTTCTTTCTTTTTTTTTTATGAATGTGATTATCAGTAAGGAAAATCAATACATATAAATACATTAGAAAAATGTACAATTTTTTTAGTATAAAAAAATAATATATGAGACTAATAAATTTTAAAATTTACTAGAATATAAAATCTAGACTGTTTTCTTTCTCTGCAATGGCAGAGAAGATAACAAAGTAAGACAACTGATCAATGTTGTTAGATTACCAATGGCAGAAGGAATTTTTGTATTTCTTAACAATTTTTTTCCTCTATTTTTCTCCTCTCTCTTTCTCTCTCTCTCTGTCTTTTCCCTTCTAAAGTAAACAAAAATAATTTTTAAACTAAATTTAAAGAAAAAATAATAAAATAATAATTCTAAAAATGTATAAATATATTATTTTTTTTCAAATAATTATATTGGTAGACAATTCATAAATTTTAAATCCAATTTTTTTCCTCTGAAAGTTTATAAATTAAATTATAACTGTCATAATTTTTATTTTGAATTTTTTTTTTTAGTTATGATAACTTTCTTTAAATGTTTACATTCAATAATAATCTATTTTACATATGTAAAATTGTGGTTAGACATATTTATTAAATGATTAGCATGTGTTCTATCATTTGCATATATAATTTCAATTATATCTATTTAGTAAATAAATGCAAAGTGTTGAATTACACAAGATAAATGAGTGTAAGAGTCAATTTGGATAATCGTTTAGCCTTAATTTTAAATTTTTAAATATTTTCCTTTAATTAAAATAGATATATCTTATTTATTTGGAGTCTTAAAATCTTTAAATAGGTAAAAATTAAATGTAAGAAATTTCAAAACTCATCAAGGAAAAATAAAAAGTGTTGGAAACATTTAAATTCACTTTTAATTACATCCTTACTTTACCTTTTTTTAAGTTTAAGGGAAGGAGAAAGAAGACTTTTTTAAGCATTAAAGATCTTTCCTTTTTTAAAGACATTCTTTAATCTATAGGGTTAACCAATCAATATAACTATTTAAAGAACAATTAGTTTTCTTCATTGCGAAAATCTGATAATTCTAAAAGATTTATAATTTTTTACTTTAAAGTTTAATGTTTTAAATAAATACCGAGTTAAGAAAAATTGGAAAATTAAAATATATTTATATATAGATTATTCTTAAGTTATTCATAAAGTCCAATGAAGATGGAGAAGGTAATATAAAATACATTTATATGTCTAATGAAGGAGACGAAAATGAAGATGAAGCTAATGTTAAAATATTCCTTATTTTCAAAAAAGAAATTACCAGAAAATAGGATGTAAAATGCATTTTATCAATAATTAAGTCATACCATTAAGAGTCACTCTATGCATTAATATGTCTAAAGCATTTAGCTAAATTTCTGTAACCAATTGCTTCAATTAGCAATTAGAGTCATCCTTTTTACAGATATTAGATTAAGAATTAAATTTTTTGAAATCTTATAAATATGATCGCGAATAAAATCCATTCAAATACATTCTTTCATTGTACAGTACATTACCTCTTAATTCACATGTTTTGTATGAATTGACTGTAATTTTTTTTTATCTTATTTCAATAAAATATGAAAACGAATTAACTAAAACTTAATGAAATAGTAGAATATTATAAAAATAATTTATTAATTTATAAGGAAAAATATTTTTATTGCTTGAATGAATTCTGTCATAATTATTAACTTCACTATCAACGTTGTGGACTGACAACTTATATATTTTATCCGAGTTCAAATTTATGGTCGAAATTATTACTTTAACAAATGCATATATTCTTTAATACGTAACTTAAATATTAATTTATATATCCAAATCGAATATTTTATTATTTAAAATTATAAAAAAAAAAACGAATTCTTGTAAACTTTAAAAATTCATAAAGGGATGTAGTAACAAGTTTTTCTCCGTGGCAATATCTAAACTCGGAAGAAATGTATTTTCTTTCGTTTTTTTTTTTCTTTCTTTCTTTTTTCCTGTAGATAAGTATTATGGAAAATAAATCTGATAGAAACAATATAACAATCTGGAGTGGAGGAAAGACCAAAGCAATCATTCCTTTCTGCATGGTACGTTCTCAACATTCAATCCTGGAGGTTCTCAACGGAATGGTATCGTTGCAATAGTCAATCGCTGCTTTTTTGAAAGGACAAGAAGTCTACGTTCTTCAGTTTCTATTTTTCCTACAATGATCGATAACCTAGAAGGTTTATTGTCAGCAGGTAGTTCCCTGGGCTCCATCTAGACGCTTGGTGATTGTTAACTGCGCTCTATTGTCACTGTACTGTTTGTCAAGCTTCAGTTCGGCACGTAGGTGATACAAAGACGAGCACTGAATGTGGAATAAAAGAGAAAGAATCTACTATTTCACAACTATAATCATATTATCTTCTAACGTGATATTAGTATGGGACTCTCAACGGCTCATTTAATACATGATATGGTCAAGGTACCCCGAACAAGGTTTTAAAAGTTGATAATTGAAAGATCGACTTTTAATTAAATATCACCTTTCTAATTTTTAATTCACTGTTTTTTATGATCTTCATACTGTCTCTCGAGAATGGGAATTTATCCCTTTGAAAGCTTCTTATAGAAGCGAGATTTTTACCGAAAAGAAAATGAAGCGAATATTGAAATAATTAATCTAGACTGTTTTCTTTCTCTGCAATGGCAGAGAAGATAACAAAGTAAGACAACTGATCAATGTTGTTAGATTACCAATGGCAGAAGGAATTTTTGTATTTCTTAACAATTTTTTTCCTCTATTTTTCTCCTCTCTCTTTCTCTCTCTCTCTGTCTTTTCCCTTCTAAAGTAAACAAAAATAATTTTTAAACTAAATTTAAAGAAAAAATAATAAAATAATAATTCTAAAAATGTATAAATATATTATTTTTTTTCAAATAATTATATTGGTAGACAATTCATAAATTTTAAATCCAATTTTTTTCCTCTGAAAGTTTATAAATTAAATTATAACTGTCATAATTTTTATTTTGAATTTTTTTTTTTAGTTATGATAACTTTCTTTAAATGTTTACATTCAATAATAATCTATTTTACATATGTAAAATTGTGGTTAGACATATTTATTAAATGATTAGCATGTGTTCTATCATTTGCATATATAATTTCAATTATATCTATTTAGTAAATAAATGCAAAGTGTTGAATTACACAAGATAAATGAGTGTAAGAGTCAATTTGGATAATCGTTTAGCCTTAATTTTAAATTTTTAAATATTTTCCTTTAATTAAAATAGATATATCTTATTTATTTGGAGTCTTAAAATCTTTAAATAGGTAAAAATTAAATGTAAGAAATTTCAAAACTCATCAAGGAAAAATAAAAAGTGTTGGAAACATTTAAATTCACTTTTAATTACATCCTTACTTTACCTTTTTTTAAGTTTAAGGGAAGGAGAAAGAAGACTTTTTTAAGCATTAAAGATCTTTCCTTTTTTAAAGACATTCTTTAATCTATAGGGTTAACCAATCAATATAACTATTTAAAGAACAATTAGTTTTCTTCATTGCGAAAATCTGATAATTCTAAAAGATTTATAATTTTTTACTTTAAAGTTTAATGTTTTAAATAAATACCGAGTTAAGAAAAATTGGAAAATTAAAATATATTTATATATAGATTATTCTTAAGTTATTCATAAAGTCCAATGAAGATGGAGAAGGTAATATAAAATACATTTATATGTCTAATGAAGGAGACGAAAATGAAGATGAAGCTAATGTTAAAATATTCCTTATTTTCAAAAAAGAAATTACCAGAAAATAGGATGTAAAATGCATTTTATCAATAATTAAGTCATACCATTAAGAGTCACTCTATGCATTAATATGTCTAAAGCATTTAGCTAAATTTCTGTAACCAATTGCTTCAATTAGCAATTAGAGTCATCCTTTTTACAGATATTAGATTAAGAATTAAATTTTTTGAAATCTTATAAATATGATCGCGAATAAAATCCATTCAAATACATTCTTTCATTGTACAGTACATTACCTCTTAATTCACATGTTTTGTATGAATTGACTGTAATTTTTTTTAATCTTATTTCAATAAAATATGAAAACGAATTAACTAAAACTTAATGAAATAGTAGAATATTATAAAAATAATTTATTAATTTATAAGGAAAAATATTTTTATTGCTTGAATGAATTCTGTCATAATTATTAACTTCACTATCAACGTTGTGGACTGACAACTTATATATTTTATCCGAGTTCAAATTTATGGTCGAAATTATTACTTTAACAAATGCATATATTCTTTAATACGTAACTTAAATATTAATTTATATATCCAAATCGAATATTTTATTATTTAAAATTATAAAAAAAAAAACGAATTCTTGTAAACTTTAAAAATTCATAAAGGGATGTAGTAACAAGTTTTTCTCCGTGGCAATATCTAAACTCGGAAGAAATGTATTTTCTTTCGTTTTTTTTTTTCTTTCTTTCTTTTTTCCTGTAGATAAGTATTATGGAAAATAAATCTGATAGAAACAATATAACAATCTGGAGTGGAGGAAAGACCAAAGCAATCATTCCTTTCTGCATGGTACGTTCTCAACATTCAATCCTGGAGGTTCTCAACGGAATGGTATCGTTGCAATAGTCAATCGCTGCTTTTTTGAAAGGACAAGAAGTCTACGTTCTTCAGTTTCTATTTTTCCTACAATGATCGATAACCTAGAAGGTTTATTGTCAGCAGGTAGTTCCCTGGGCTCCATCTAGACGCTTGGTGATTGTTAACTGCGCTCTATTGTCACTGTACTGTTTGTCAAGCTTCAGTTCGGCACGTAGGTGATACAAAGACGAGCACTGAATGTGGAATAAAAGAGAAAGAATCTACTATTTCACAACTATAATCATATTATCTTCTAACGTGATATTAGTATGGGACTCTCAACGGCTCATTTAATACATGATATGGTCAAGGTACCCCGAACAAGGTTTTAAAAGTTGATAATTGAAAGATCGACTTTTAATTAAATATCACCTTTCTAATTTTTAATTCACTGTTTTTTATGATCTTCATACTGTCTCTCGAGAATGGGAATTTATCCCTTTGAAAGCTTCTTATAGAAGCGAGATTTTTACCGAAAAGAAAATGAAGCGAATATTGAAATAATTAAAGGTTCCTAAATAAAAAAAAAATATAAGTTTAATATTCATCAAAAAATAAATTTTTTTCCGATAAAAACTGTTTGGAAGAAGAAAAAAATTCTACTAAATTAAGGTATATGGAGGAAACATGTGATAACGTTTCAATACAGCGAAGAAATAAATGTTTTGTCAAAGAAAGAAAGACTTTTTCTTGAGGAAATTGTTATTAAAAACTCGCTAAAAATATGTAGGCCTATAACTTTTCATGAATATTTCATTAATTATAAAAATTTTAAATAAGATTTAATAAGTTTTGACATGTTTAATGAAAGCATTCCTTTCTATTTTTGCTCCTTTTAGAAGTCTAGACAGATAAATTACAGAAAATTGTTTTGATCAGAATTTACTAAGAAAGATAATTGGAAAATAACAATTAAAAACGGTTTATTCAACATAAAAATTTCAGCAGTTTGAGTAGATAAAGGCAGTTTATAGTGTGGATAGAGAGAGAAATCCGATCTACCTCTACAATGTGTCATACCGTAAAAAGCCAAAGCCGATAAAAAGGAATGTGCAACAAATGAAACACTTTTATAGTACAGAAATGATTGACAGAAGATGGGAAAAGGCTATTAGAGGAACTCTCATTGGACACGGATCATAACTGTCAATCAACAGGAGCCATTCGATGATCTTTCCGTTTCATCATATCGTTGCCTCGATTATAACAATGCTATTGTTTCTCACAGATTTATGGACACTAAACCGGGATAATGTTAAGAACTTTTAGAATATATATAACGAAAATAGAGATATATAATTAATTTCTTGTGGAATTAATTTTATATATATATTTTTTGTTTTTCTTCCCTTAAAAAAAGCCATTAAATTAATATTTAATTTTAAACAATATTATATTTTTAATTTTTATTCTAGAGTTAATGATAATAAAGTAGAATTTTAAATATTTTAATATTTAATTGTCGTACAATTAAGGATTACTTTTAATGTTAAATGTGTAAATTTTTAAGAGTGATAAAGCGTGAATTTATTTTGTAAAACAATTTATTTGGATACTTATTTTCTATTTTATCCAACGGACTTTTTAAAGTAAACGATGAACGACTGCATCCTTTTTTATTTTATTTTTTTCATTTTGGTTTGCTTTCACAAAGCATGTCTTATACAGATGGATTACACATCATATACATCTGTTTTATATTTCTTTTTAACAGCGTTTGGGACGTGTAAAACTCAAGCAGACAAAACGAATGACATTTGATCAAGAGAAAAATTGAAATAAATAGAAAGACGGGAGTATATTGCTTTTATTAGAATGATAAAGGTAAGGATAGGACATAAATTTACATCTTGTAGTGTGAAGGATTTTATTTTCAATTTTCATTCTAACCTAAACTGAAAATTCCTAAAATACATTAAAGTATTCCACTTTTCACACAATCCCGAAGAGGCTCGTTTATCTAAAGAGTTAACTCGTACTAGAATCACTCTTTGACATTCTTACTACAACTGAAATCACTTAACTGTTAGAAAAAAAAAAGAAAAAGAAAAAAGCGATGTAGTATAAAGACGAGAAAACTTTCTATCCACAGACATTTCAACAACGAAAATGAGAAAGTTCAACAAAAATTGCGAATCATGCCAATCAATCGATGAAGAAATGAGAAGATCTGTAAGCTTTGCACGGAATTTTATTTGTAGAAGAGTGGACTGCAAGGGGTAACTTTCTTC
This sequence comes from Centruroides sculpturatus, assembly GCF_000671375.1. Classification (NCBI taxonomy): domain Eukaryota; kingdom Metazoa; phylum Arthropoda; class Arachnida; order Scorpiones; family Buthidae; genus Centruroides; species Centruroides sculpturatus. The sequence goes on along the minus strand of NW_019384647.1, from coordinate 509,582 downwards.
GCTTTTTCTCCCCCGGGACCACCAATCAGTGACCATGGCTGTCCAGTCTGGCGTCAATTAAGTAGTACACAGTCCAATCTAATGTGGAACAACGGATGTTGGTAACGATTCTGTTTGACGATTGATGTTGTCTTCAGGGGTTACTCTCTTGGGAGAAGAGGTGAAGTACTGTGAGATGGGGGAAGTGGAGCAGAGTGTGAAATCCGATCGATTTCTTGCTATCAGTCTATTGAAGGAACAAACTGGCCTTGTTTATAAGCGTAATGAAGGTAAGCGAACTCTTGGACCTACTTCAATGTCAACAGTGTCCCGTGAGTCAACAGCTCCTTCCTTGTTATTGTCGCAGTTTGACAGAAAAAGTATTTCTGAACTTTTCAATTTGTAGCAAATCGACTCGAGTTAAAACGACTATCATAACCTTCTAGGGATCGTAAATAACTGATAATCTGTTTTATCGCCGGAACAACTTTTTACATTTCGAGAAAAAAAAATCGAATGTTAGAAAAAAAAATTTAATTTAAAATTGAAATTTTCGTAAATCCTTCGTACTTTTACCTGTTCAAATCAAGCAAGAAGAAATTACATATTTTATCTGATAATGCTATTAAAATGCATACGATTAGTAAAAATCAATATAGCGTTAAGCTAAGCAAAGCTTACAAATTTTTAACAATTAAATTTAAAAAAGAAAATATATTAAATTTTAATAAAGTTCATTTTCCTGGTCTTCGATGAATTTTTAAGAGATAAAATTCTCGATTTAAATAAAGCGTTATAGAATATAGAAAGAGAAACGGGGTCCATGTTTTTCATCATTGTTCGATCCAATATTCTTTGCGAAGCATTTATGACGATCGATCCAAAATAAAACTAGGTTAAGCTATTGACAAATTTTTTCCCCTTCTCCTCCTCCTCCTCCTTCTTCTAAGACCCAGTTGCAGTTGATAAAGAGTACAAAACTTTGTAGAACGTAAAGTGAAGAAGTAAAGTTCAATTTTTCGCCTTATTCGATTGAAATATTTAAAAAACATTAAAGCTGTATACAGGAGATTTATTCAATCCGATTATAGTCGCTAAAAGGTTTCAATTGCTTTTTCTGCAGCCTTACGAACGTAAATCTTTTTCGAAAAAAACCTTAAAAAACTGTTAGAAAGAAGATTAGCTTTGTTGGTAACTAATTACAATTGATAAGGTTTAAATTTGCATTTCTTTTTTTATCGTTTCAACATTTCGTTTATTGCATTCCACATTTAAAACAATAGCATTCCGCTCTGGAACTACCCAGGTACGTTATTTATAATAACACCACCCGCACGGTTACAGTCTTAATGACACCGCAAGGAACAATGGTACCCGAACTGTACAACACTGTTTGTTTGCAACACTTAATTATGACTCTTCCTGGAGGTACCTGATGTCTTTTTAATGACATTGGAACTTAATTAGAAAGAGGTTATCGTTTCCAATGAAATCCGTCAGTATCTGTGAGACTAACCGTCGTCTCGTTAATGACAGCTTATACTGTTGTTGAGATGTGATTGTAGCATCATTTCCACAATAACAGTAGTAATTAGGAGTTTCTACAGTAAAGACTTAAAGTGATTCAGTTTATTACTCCTTACGTAAATTTTAAATTTTCTATGGTTCAAACACGCCGCTTATATAGACTTTAGCGTAATTGGTCTTAGGTCAATCTACTGATGAATTTCATCTTCTTGCTAAATCTTTCAACGTTTCCGCTCTGAATCTTACTAAAAAGATTTTACTAATTTGTGAAAATATGAAAATATGTAAACATAATTCTAATATAAACTAATAAGAAACTTTTTATCTAGTTTTCCAGTTGGTTTTTACGGTAATTTATCCAGAATAAGAGAATTTTCAAAATATATTACTGTAATTTTCTCCTAATTAACCTATCGAATCATGAAGTTTAATGACTTATTAATACACTTAAAATATTTTTAACTATAAATTCACATTTTAAAATGTAAACAGACCTTAAAATTATGCAAAATCAAGCTTTATAAATCGCAAATTTTTATTAAACTTTTATAAATGTGAAGCATTTTATCTAAACTTTTTAATTAATAAAAGGTTAGTTTATAACTGAAAATGGCAATATGCCAGTGCATTTTTATTCTATTGTTAACGCTTATATAACATAACAGAAAAGCTCTCCCTCGAAGCATAAGAGCGAAAGTTTAGGTCAATATATAGTTATACACTCATCAACGTTGGCATCAATGCGAATTTAAAGAGCAAAATTCGCATATTAATAATTGTTTATGCTTAAACGAGGCATAATATCCACTTGATGATCCAATTAGACAATAACACCACATGGGAACACTCATATAACCAGCTAGTAGCGCATATAGTTATACGAGTAATTAGTTTCATATTCAAGCACTTATATTATCATCGAAAGGTATTCTGAGACCTCATAAACTGAATAGGTTATGTATCAGGAAATGAGTCAGACCTTCTATGGGCGTATCTTTTAATTCGAATGAACCAATGATATTATACAATAAGCAATCATTAAAGTGATTTATGCTTATGGAGTCCATTTGACATCTGTGATTTAATGATTCAAAAACCGATAATCTACCATTTGTCACTTATTTCTCACCCGATACGGAAGAAATTCGTAGCATAAAGTGGAAAAAGTGNTGGCTTCTTTGTAACTTTTATGTATACAACATATTATATACACGTATAAAAATATTTTAGTAAATTACAATAAGGACTTATAGTCAGCTTTAAATTATTTACTTCATTTATATAATTTTATCTTCATTTTTATTTTATCATTTATTTTCAATCCGAATTAATCACAATTTTTTAAATACTTTTTTTTTAAAAAACTAATGAGCAAAAATAATAGATGTAGACTAATCATAGAGATAGATATAATCCGTCGTTTAATATTAAAAGAATTTAAAGAGTTAGACATTGAATTTTTTATGAAAAGTGTAAAATTAAAAAGCCAAGTTCTTTTAAAACGATAAAAGTTCATTTTAACTATATATAGACCGAGTTTATATATATATAATTCCTGTATATCCATTCTAAATAGGATTACATATTATCTGTGTTTCTTTTTATAATTTATATTAACTTTATTTAAATTATGTACATAATAAATAAAGCATTAAACTAAATTCAAATTTAATATGCATTTTTCACATGTTTTTGAACTTAAAATTCAGGCGTGTCTTAAATTCGAAGTTTCTCAACGTCTGTATCTAATGACGCTTTTATAATATATATTTTTTTCTGTTTATTTTATATTTTTACTTAATTATACTTTATTTTATTAACATTTTAAGCTCTAATGATTTCTTTTAAATTACAGTTACACAGATTATTATTCAACTTTTTTCTAAAAAAATTCCTTTTTAAGAATGGAATGTGTTTTAAATTAGAAGTTTATAGTGTATACAGTATATAGAAAGGCCTATATAAATATTATACACCAGTTTTTTTTTTAATTTTTAAAGAATATTAATATTAATAATATATTTATAGTAAATTATAATTAAGAAAAATATCAAATGTTTATTGTACACAGACATTTGAAAAGCTAAAAATGAATACTCTGAATTTCAGAAATATCTTGAAATTATATTAATGTCATGTCTCATCTGAATCCTTAACAGGCACACATCAATTAATTTTACTTATTTTTGAAAAAGGATAAATGTGTTTTTCAAATCTAGAAATTGTGATTAATTAAAATCGAAAATAAATTGCAGAATAAAATAGAAAATATAATAAACTTTTAGAATTTTATAAATGAAATAAATGATACAATTCCCAATAGAATTTATTAACTTATTTCGACGTTGCAATGCTATTTTTCGAAAGGAGTTAAATTTAATATTACACACAAACATAGGGCCTATATAAATATTTTATAAGAAAATTAGGAATAAATATAATAAATTATATGAATATTTTTATATACTTATAACATGAATAATAAACGAATGGTTATAAATGTTTAAAGTAAATAAATTTGATAAAAATAATCTAAGAGAATGAAAGGAAAGATCAATCAAAAGAGAAGAAACGAAATTGGGAAAGAGAGAGAAGATAGTAGGATAACACATTAGGAGGTATTCTGATGTTCAGATTAGAAATATCATGATATTGAAGAGATGAGATCAGATGATAGTCTTCTAGGTTATGAAAAGTTAAAGAGAAGAAGGGACTGTTTGGGCGGAACCCAACATTTCCATCGTGTTGGGCCAAACTCAAGATTGCGGGGCCTCCTGACTCTATTAATTTTTGAGTTTGACCCTTAAGGATTTATACTTTAATATCCATAGATTCTTGTATTTTTAGNAATATATTACTGTAATTTTCTCCTAATTAACCTATCGAATCATGAAGTTTAATGACTTATTAATACACTTAAAATATTTTTAACTATAAATTCACATTTTAAAATGTAAACAGACCTTAAAATTATGCAAAATCAAGCTTTATAAATCGCAAATTTTTATTAAACTTTTATAAATGTGAAGCATTTTATCTAAACTTTTTAATTAATAAAAGGTTAGTTTATAACTGAAAATGGCAATATGCCAGTGCATTTTTATTCTATTGTTAACGCTTATATAACATAACAGAAAAGCTCTCCCTCGAAGCATAAGAGCGAAAGTTTAGGTCAATATATAGTTATACACTCATCAACGTTGGCATCAATGCGAATTTAAAGAGCAAAATTCGCATATTAATAATTGTTTATGCTTAAACGAGGCATAATATCCACTTGATGATCCAATTAGACAATAACACCACATGGGAACACTCATATAACCAGCTAGTAGCGCATATAGTTATACGAGTAATTAGTTTCATATTCAAGCACTTATATTATCATCGAAAGGTATTCTGAGACCTCATAAACTGAATAGGTTATGTATCAGGAAATGAGTCAGACCTTCTATGGGCGTATCTTTTAATTCGAATGAACCAATGACATTATACAATAAGCAATCATTAAAGTGATTTATGCTTATGGAGTCCATTTGACATCTGTGATTTAATGATTCAAAAACCGATAATCTACCATTTGTCACTTATTTCTCACCCGATACGGAAGAAATTCGTAGCATAAAGTGGAAAAGGTGCAGAACATGACGAGCATGTCAGAAACGTGAGGAGCGGTAAAATGACACAGCAAACGTGACAGAAACTCGACACAGGACAAAAGAAGCGTGAAGATGACCGTGACAGAAAATGCCGTCCAGCCAGAAAGAAACGTCCTGACAGGATAGGAAGATAAAAAGTGATGAAAATCGGACACGGCAATCGATAGAAGAAAGAAAATAGTTCTAAGATAGGAAAGTGTTGGATGCCGAGAATTTTTTATCCTTCTTGCTTTTCCTTTCTATATAAGTGTTCTTGACGAATGTCCTTATCCGTTTGAAGTTAATTAAGTTATAAACCGAAACCGTAAAAAATAAAACAATGTATAGACTTTTCATCTAGATGCTTATTTGAATTAAATAAATAAATATTTACACGCGTATATAATATATATATACAAGTCTTCATATATAGGCTATATATAAACAAATCCTCAGAATATAAATTCAGTTTTATGACACGATTTTAAAATTATTGGTCTATAAATTTTTAACCAAGTATTTTTATTGGCTATATTTTATTTTGGTTACTTTATTGTAATTTACTACATTATTCTCCTCCTGGCTTTATTTCTATTTCAAATTCTCTCATCCTCCTCCCTTTTCTTGTTTCATCTATATCAATTCTACATTAAGTATCTATCAAGAATTGGCTTAAATGGATCGTTGTAGAAAGATTCTCGAGCAAGAATTATAAGAGAAGATGGGCATCTCGCAGAAATTAAATAAGTCACAGTGAACTACAAATTGAAAATATAACAAGAGTACAACCTATCGAAATAAATAAACATTAAAAATTAATGAAAACTAACGTCCTATCCACTGTATAACATAAATAAATATAAGTAAAAAGTCGACATAAAATCGTAACCGTTCGTGCTTCTCAAGATGCGTTAGACGGTTTTAAATCTTCAAGAATCGATGAACTGTTCTGGTGAACCAAGAGGGATTTTGCAGTAACAGTTGACACCACTGGAAACTGCATGACATGTCCGTTGATGGTGTGAGACGTACGATGGCACAAAAGCCAGTCTTTTCACAGTTCCATACATTGTTGTGTAAATGTTGAACGATCTCACCTCAGGGATCGGAAATATCCAAACCTCAGACCCAACGGTCTTTACACCTGGAAGGCAAACTGCAGCTATGTTCGTGTCTGAGTGTAGTTCTTTCTATATTTATTAAATCCTATGTTTTATATTGAATATATTCTTTAGAACATCTTTCATGCAAAATTTTCTCTATTAAGGCATTTAGATATTTTCTTTTTCACTTTTGATCTTGTGTTATAAAATTATAAAAGAGAAAAATTTGAATTTCAAAATTTTGTCGAAAGCGATCATATTTTAGAATATCCAGAAAAACAAAAGGGTATTTCTTCGTTTATATGTCTTTTTTATTTCCTTTCTTTTTAGGATTTATCGTATCTAACCTCATAAAAACTATCTTCGATTTTTAAAAAAGAATCGGATCTCTTTTCACGTCCCAATATGTGGATTTCTACGAAAAGTTTTCCATAGAATCGACCAAAAAAATTGAAGAAAAAGGTGTCAATGCTTAAAAAAAATATACTCACTTTGAAGAAAAGCGCAAACTTGAATAGGACTATGAAGGATTCTATGTAGAAAGAATAGAAAATGAATAGGACTATGCAGAAAGATGCATCAATAGTAAAAGGGTTTTTATTCAGAAAAAGGTACTAATACTGTAAATGTTCACTTTCCCATAAAAAAATCATATATAAGAATGAAGTTTTTCCATAAAGCAGGTAGCAGAATGAGAATATTCTATGCAAGAACCTATCTCGACAGTTAAATATTTTTCAAAATTGAAACGTCAGTTGGGAAAGAATTCAATGGGGAAGAATACTATACAAGGAAACCATCATTTCAATACCATTCAATGTTATTTATCTAATATTTTTGATAAAAATTCACTTTTCGTTCTCCTCATAACTTTCATAATAACTAGTTACAGGTTATTACGAAAGTCAGAATGGACTGTGATATAAATATACGCTCGTTTTTTATCAGTAGAAATAACGAATTCGTTAAAACAATGAAATAATTCATTAAAGTGCACAAAACAAACGAATTATTAAACAGTCACGGCGCGTAATACAGAGAAATGGTCGAAGTAATATACATAATCATATTCATAAAAACATTTTTTTCATTAAAATTACAAATGCTGAAACATAGCATCACATCTTATAAATTCTAACCTCGTGCGGTGACAAAACACCAAACAGAAAACACCGACTCAGCACTTCTCATCTTTCGAGAACCGAGGAAGAAAGCTAAGAGGAAAATGCGTGTTTTAAGTTATTATAACATTATTTTAAAGTTACAATCAATAAAACTTTATTGATTTAGTTAAGATACCCATTCTTAAGGGTTATGTGAAATAAAGCAGAAGTGACTTTTGCAACCACTCGGTTCATTCTTCCGTTGATGTGGATGACTCTTCATTATCTTAGAAGAGTAATTTATGAAGCAATGAATCGTACGAATTTGTACTTAGTACTTAATTCGTTCGATTTATTACTGGTTATGAAATGAATCGTAATGATTATGACTCTTCTATTTTTGCTTCAGTTTAAAAGTAGATAATTTCTTCCGAATTTTTGTTATCAAACACAATTTTATTAAAAGGTTACGATTAAAGAAAAAAATATCGTGACTAAACGAATATAAAGTGAAGAAAATGTTCATTTTTTTGAAGAAGATTCTTAGAGATAAATCTACGGAAAATTACTTATATATTTAACAATTTTTTAGTTATTTTTTCAAAATATATTAGGCTAATAACGAATGAATTACAGTTCATTAGCGAAAATGCATGCAACGGATGATACAAATAGTTTATGTAACCAGAGAGAATAATTCTGATAGAAGATATTTAGTGAAACGAATGTCCAATTTGTCATATAAATGAACTAAATTCTCAATTTCTGCTGTATAAATGCCTATTCTAGAGATTCTTTTATTATCTAGATAGGCTATATTTAAGAAGGAAACTGTACAGTACTTAAACATTTTAAGAAAAGATATCTCATAAATGTATGTATTTAAAACTGTTTGTAAACTGTAAATAATTAATATGCAAAACAAACAAAGAATTGGAAACTGAATAAAAATTTTTAATTTACAAAATATAGCAAAAATAAATATTAAATATAATGGTTCGGCATTTAATAAAATTAAAATAACGTTGTGAATAGTTTCTGGAATAAAATAAAACTTTAGCTTTATATATAAAGCTGCTATATATAAATACTTGTAAAAAGACAATTTAAAAATCATACGAAGAGATCGAATCTATAATCGAACCTTTTTTCTAATTATAAGAACGAAAACAAAATTATCCATGAAAGCCTTGTTAAATTTTCTAATTCCAAGCAAATTATTTCCGTTTCTGCTTTGTTAATTTATTATAACGTAGACAAACATTAAAAAAAACTTAGTTGATAAAATTTTATAAACATTTTCTAAAATTTTTACTAAGAACTCGTCTCCTATGAATTGTTAATACGTTGTAAACACTGCATTTCTTGATCAAAGCTACTCCATTAGGACTTATAACAAGAAATCAACCACCTTGAGAAATACTGATGAAATGCTTGAAGGCATTTGCTACAATTCTGATTTTACCTCCATTCTTACTCTGTCCATAATCAGATTAGATGCTTAATTCGTTTCCAACCGTGTCCTGGAAACATTGTTGAATGCTATTAAGTTATCTGGATTTAGCTGTAGCCAGTTTTCTCTTTTCTTCTCGCACGAAAATTTCCAACGATAATTTCCAATTGGCTGAATGGAAAAATAATTTAATTTTTTTAAATAAATGGTTTAACTATTTCCACCACTTTTATTGCTAGCTCGATCGAGATACGGATATATCTCTCTATACAGATATAAAGAAAGAAGAATTTATAATAAATAAACACAAGAAGGAAATAATAAATAAACACAGAGAAGGGAGTGTGTGTGTGTACGAGAGAGAAGAGAGGAAAAAATCCGAATAGAAGAGATTGAGAAATGTGAATCACAGATAAACAGTGAAAGAAGAAAAGTACTAAGAAGAGAAAATTGTCTTATTTGGTAAAGTAGAAGTGAAAATGTTACATAATAGAAGAGAATAGGAAAAGAAACGTTTTTTTAAAAAAGAAGAAGAAAAGTAAAAACTGCTACGGGACTCGAAAAATGAAATGAAAATGTTTGGAAAAAAAGGAAAAAGAAGCATGAAAAATCCTTCAGAAAAATGTTAAAATTATAACTTAAATGAAAATAACGCTTCGAAATGGTGCTAAAAACAAGTAAAAAAACAACAGATCAGAAAACGATTAAATGTTCTTTGATTGAAACTATACTTTTCTTACTATTTATTAATTTAACAACAAAAAAATGTTGAATGGCATATTCGTCTAAGCTATTATAAGCCTATATTCGATTTTATTTTTATTCAAGCAATGCTTTCACTTCTTATAGGCCTATCCGAACTAGTACATCTTTATTGGATTAAGCAATTGGTTACACTAATGGAATCTTAGTGTCATAACTTTCAAAACAAATTACTATTACTTTAATAGCGCTTGATTCTCGTTCTTTTGAATCTTCTATGTCACTTATCTTTTGTTAATGTTTTAAAAATATAATTAATTCAGTAAGTTTTTAATTGTGAGCCTCGAAGCGTTTTGTTTTCGATCTTTAAAATTCTCTTACATGAATTAATGATGAGGTTGATCAAAGTCATGAAAAAGCATTGGTAGGTGTCATATGTCTAACGAACCCGTCTTCCTAAACAAACATAGCTCATGCTGTTACCATGGTAACCACAAACAACTTACATCTTTTCCCCTTACAACAACAACATGAACAAAGCCAGGACTCGTGTTACGTTTTCCGATCGAGTCGCCATCAAGGCCAAATTTGCCTTCTTAATAAGCCAAAGTGTTTAGATTTCAAATAAATCTTTGTAACTTACAGCTTTGGATCCGTAACTTAAAATATAAATCTTTACAAACTTTCGCGTTTGGTAACAACTAATTTATATATATATTAAATATTTTAAAATATTTACATACTAATTGAACAATTGAGCATGTTACTAACAACAGGCCTATAACAGCCAGAGCTACCTTAACATATAAACCACATATTCGTAAAAAAAGAAACAAAAACGTGTCAAACAGGTAGTGTATACATTAAATTTACATTTATAGATGTTATTTGTTTAATAAAAGTATCTTTACACGATAATTATAAGAAAAACCACTTAGTAGAAGGCCTAAAATTAGTATATACAATATCTCGAACCAGCTCGTTATAATTGCCACTCCCTTTAAGTAAACTTGTACTGTATAAAACTAGAAATTTGTTTTACTTTATCTAGCTTATTTAATACAGTTCTTAAAATCAGGAGCTACTGAAAGTTACTGTTTAAGAGAGGAGATTGTCCCAAGAGGACATCATCATTTTGGATTAGACTGTATTTATCAGTTGCAGCTATAGCATTGTAGTTTTGATATGATTGTCTACACACTCCTGCTGAGCGGGGAGATAACAGGAGTGATATAAAGGTCCTGACGGAAATTTGTTGATTTAACACTCGTCAGTACGCTAGCTGATTCAACATAATGAAAATTCTGTTTCTATTATATTGTATAATGAGTTTGTGTTAAAAAGCAAACTGTGTTATGCAATTAAAATTGTCTTCTAACAAGGAAAATCGGCTGAGTCTTATCTTTAATATAATTTATATTCTTGTAAAGATTGCCTTGGTCATCTATGAATAGGATAAGCCTTTTAGTAGCTATTAGTCATTTCATTAATTAAAAAATAATAATCTTACTGAGTCAAAGAATTCCTTCTTCAGATATAGGAGCATCATAAGAGAATTAGGCCTAAACTAATTATGATTTATGGTAATTGTTCTTAGCAATAAATTAAGAGCTAAGAGTTCTAGAAATAGCTACAAACAGATCTTTCCTAAGTTAATAAATGTTAATCTTATACACAAAATTAACTTAATATTCTATAACATGTTACTGGGGCTTCTTATAAAGTAGGCCTGCACAGGTATGCACAATATAGCCTTGTTGGATTAACAGTTAATGCTTTAAGCTAAGATACGTTATTGACAAATAAATAAGTATTTTATGATAATAAAAATTAAAAAATTACAATTATAAAATTCATTTAAGATAATTGTTAACTATAAATTACTGCACGATAAAGTAAAGCTGTCTCTTCCTAAGTTTTTAATGAATATATTTTGAAATTTTTTTACTAATTACAGAGAAAATATATGAAATTATCACTATAAAGTATCGATTAAAATTTATATCACGTGTAGATAAATATAATATCGGTAAATTTAAAAGGAAAGGATTATTAAACTTATGAATTATAAAATCTGGCGAATGCTGATCAACAATAATTAAACTGCAATAACTATTGTCGCAGCAATACTAAACTGCTGACGAAGTCGTCACCTAATTGGAACTAACTACAAAACTCTATAATTACTGTTAAGTCGGAGAATAACAGTAATCGAATCGCTCATTAAGAGAAAGTAGTTAAACACATCTGGATTGCGAAACTCAAACTAGAAGTTGCCACAAACAAACGAATTACCGTTCGTTTGTATTATTGCAAGCACAAATACAATGTAATCTATCGATTGAGTAGGGTGCACATACACAGAGAACGACAACGTTGCACCCACGCCGATCATTACCACCTTTCTGAATCCGTACATAAATGGATCCCAGTCATTATCAACTCGTATTTGTTATGAGACTATTTTGAGTGAGAACGTGCATTAAGCTCTTATGCAAACTGATTCTGTGAAACATTGCAGGACAAATGACGAAATGTTAAGCACACTTTCCAAAATTTACAATCATCCAAGTGAGTCAATTCGGAAATGGAGTCGTTGGAATAATTTAAAGCGAACTTATTGACCGTGTACGATTGGGACGAAGAATTTTACGATCCAACTTGTTAACACGCTCCAACTCAACTAAGCTATAATCTTAAAGAGAACTTTTTGAATTTGTAACAGTCTAAAACGAGTTTGGACTGTTGCTCTATTCTACTAGTGAAGTAAAAAGTAGAGGCGAATGCCCCAGGCTAAACGGTCGGGACGGGAAGTATAACAAATGGACTTGAATCGACTTCATTCTACTTAGTGGTTTAAAAAAAAAAAAAAGTAATCTGAATATAATCGTAAAGATTCCGTTACGGGCCAAAAATCATTTTTTTGTTAAAACTTACCACAATTAAAGACCACAGTGAGTAGAAGTGGAATAAAAGTGGTAACAGTCACGTGGCACAAAGTCATCCGTCTAAAATCATAAGCTGACATTTCCTTTATCTTTTTTCTCAGAGACGTTGAGAAGTCGGAATAATCAGCCCGTTCTGTCTCTTTCAATCCAGGAGTCCATGGCTGTGACAAGTAAAAGCGATGAAAGCCAATTCCGAACTGGCGTCTTCCCAGCAGCACTGCAAGGCTCGTGGCCTCCCCACTCCACCTCACTTCTGTCACATGGTCGGTCATCGACCAATCTAACGCCAGAGAAAACCTCAATAGCGACGATTCTACCCTCTGCCGTCGACTAACGAAAACATATGGAAAGGAGCCTAATTGCTTCGCTTCTTATAAATTTTCATTTTTCTTATTTATCATTCTTCATCACTTCTCTTATTTTTTTGGGATATTAATAAGAATATTCTGCAGAATTAAGGATTAATTTGACGAGACAGTAATATTTATATATATAGCCTACATAAATATAAATTGTTTAGTTACCTTTAATGTTAACGTTCGAATGGTCGCGTATGATGTATAGGGACTTTAGTAAAATAATTATTTTAACGACTATTTTTGAAAAATTGTTTATATAAAATATTTTTAACTACCGTAAAAAATATTTTATAAAGTTTAAAATTATTTATTACTTAAATTGAATTATTTTAAACGCTATAATATATTTTTATAAGCGTCATTTTTCTGCTTCGAAAAATTCATTTTTAAACTTAATTAACGAGAAAATTAAAATCGTATCTTTAATAACTACTAACGAACCCGTCTTCCTAAAC
>NW_019384647.1:470767-494166 GCF_000671375.1 Centruroides sculpturatus | reverse complement strand
GAAACTAATTCAAATGCAATACATAAATATTAAGTTAATTTAAAAAATTAACAAAATTACTTTTTTATTAGATAAATTTATGGAAAAATATCACTTTTAAATATTCAAATAAAATCTTTTAATGATTGTTAATTAGTTTTTTACAGAACCTTATAGGTTCATATCAATTAATTAATCAAATAATTCTAATTATGAGTTTCGTATTGAAATGAAATAAATAATTTATTTGCTTTTTGAACAGCGTGGGAAAAACTATCAATAGGAACACAAGGGGAGATATGTATTACGTCCCCTTATATTGCTATAGTATAGGTGCGTGTAGTGAAGGCCTAGTATAGTTGTCGCAATATGAGCGTAAATATATTGAGATTTACGAGTGCCAACTTTTTTTTAGAAATCAAGACTTTATGGAGGAATAGAACGTTGAGAAAAGGGAGAGTTTAATTTTGAATCTACATCACAGTATGAGAGTAACTACTTTATGAATCAAGTCTTTCTGGAGGTACTGTACAGACGGTAATAAAGAAAAGGTAATTTAATTTTGAATCTGAGTCCTTATATGAACATAACTAATGCAGAAATTTTTTTATGAATTAAAATTTTCTTAAAGAATCGAACATTATGAAAAGTTTGAGTTGAATTTTCAATCCATGCCATAATTTGACTATAACTATGTTAGGATTTAAAAGTACCAATTTGTTTATAAATCAAGACTTTCCGGAGGATTAAAACATAGGAAAAGGATGAGTTTAATTTCAAATCTATGCCTTGTTTGAGAATAATTTTCATTTCAATTTATGTGCTGACTTGTTTATAAATCAAGACTTACCGGATGAATAGTACGCTAGGTAAAGGGTAAGTTTAATTTCGATATATTATAGTTTATTAAAGTTATAATGTTATATAAAATTATCATTTCGTTAATTTCGAAGATATCCATTAAGTACAACTGTTGCGGAAAATTCAGTAGAATCAAGAATCTTATCTAACTGATTTAAAAGTGATTACTAAGTAAATAAGACGAGACATCAAATTAAAAGCAATACTTTAAGTATTGCTTTTAAATTAAATGCAAGAGAGATATTTTAATATTTCGATTAAAATTCATAGTTATAATTTACACTCGTGATTAATATAGACAAGTTTATTGAAATTAAAAATGCTTAATTGAAGTTGTTCGGGAGGAAATTGGGTAAGATGTTAATTTTATTTTTAAAATTAAATATTAAAATATGTTGCTAATAAATAGAGTTATTTAGCAAACACTTAAATATTTCATTAGAAATTCAATTAAAAAATTTATCTCAACGTAATATATAAAAGAAAAAAATATATATATGAAAATAAATAAATAAAGGTACGTTATTCATTTTACCCCGAGTCTTGGATAAGATGATAAATTCTGATGGGTTTGGATAAATATTTCAGAAAAATGACATGTTTTCGGTAAATTTATCTCCTGAACGAGTCTTATATAAATTCATATCTTGTTAATATAAGCAGAACATTTATTGAATAAAATAGAATCACTAAATAAAATCTTTTGATGATTTTTTAAATTGAAGTTGTACAGTACGTACTGTACATTCCAACCACATTTTCTTTTATTTTCTGTAGACATTAATGTTATATATCAAGATGATATCGTCTATAAAATAAAAGATAAGTCGTCATCATCTTACCCCATTCGTCATTATATCTGACATTTTCTATAACTTTTTCTATGTTTAACTAAATTTAATATATCTCATGGAAAAATTATAAGAATTTATGTTTTAATTGTAGATAGAAGCTAACTATGATGAAGAGATGTTTATATATATATATTTGTTACTACGTAGCCTATGTTAACGTAGAGAACAACTTCCATAGCTTTAAAAAAATAGTCTAACTGTAAATACAAAATTTTTCTTTGATAAATCATCTGTCATTTATCATTTTTTATATTAATATACATATATTTATTGTTTTCTAAATATATAACAAGCAGGGCCTTTTAGATGTAGGGAGAGGAGAACTTTTTAAGGCTCTCAATACAGTACGTTCATTAAAAAAACTGTATAAGTTTTTAAATAGTAAAATATGACAAAAAAGCTTGAATATTTTTCATAATACACAAGTAAGTGAATAATTTGTAGCAAATGCTTTTGAGGACCCGCAAGGCCCGCGATAAACGAAATTGCTCGCCTCCTTCGAAAGAGACTGATTACAATTAATTACAATACTATTTGTATAATAAGAATCTGGGTTATTTTACAGCGTGATCCCCCAAGTAATAATAAAATTTAATTACGAATCAGTTATTAAACCACAGTATTAAATAAAGTGGTTAATTACTGAATTACAATAAATGTTATAATTAACAAATTACCGAAATATTAATTTATTTTCAATTACTTTATTACTATTCATGAGAAAGAGAAAATTATGTCCTTTATTAGCGATTTAACTAAACAAATAAATTTCTCCAAGGGTTATATTATTAAGAAAATTTTGATTTATTTGATGATACTATCGATTACAGTTTTTATTACAACAATCATATCCATCTTTCTTCCTTGTAATATCCTCAAATACAACACCCACAAGCTAAAGAACATCTTCCAAACATTCATCAGTGTTATTCTGTTGCTTTCTTCTTTATTTATTTTTGTTCAAAGTCTTCTTTTTTGGTTTAATCTGTTTCGAGTTCATATATTACGTTCATTTAGTGTAACATACAATATCCAATTTTTATCTTGGAACTTGTATTTTTCTCTCCGAAGGGAATTATTATTTGTTATAATTTTTACTTTAGTGCTTATTATGTGATACAATGTTACAATTTAATTTCTTTATTACATATTTTATTTTTTAAAACAAATTTCTTCGAATTTAAAATGGTGTGCATCTTAAATTCCGGTTTTCTTTGTCACTCTTTACAAGTCTGTATGTAATGATGAATTTCTATTAAATATACATTGTTTTAAATCAATTATTATCAATTTTATTCTTTAATATATTATTCTAAACTAGATTTACTTTTAAATATCGTCCAATTTTTCTTAAAAATCCTTTCTTAAAGTGGGATGTGTCTTAAATTCGAAATACGAAATTCAGAATATTAAAAGTCAATATAATAAAACTTTCACAGTACTTTCTGTTTATTTTACGTTTTTAATTAATTATACTTTATTTTAAATGTATTATTAACATTTTACAGACGAATAAATTCTTTTAAGCTACATTTATTTCTAATTATCCTCCATTTTTTCCGAAGGTTCTTTATTGAAAGTGGTATGCATCTAAAATGAGAAGCGATATAGTATATTGAATTTAATAAGATATTTAATTTAAATTAAAGACATAAAGAACATATCCCGACTAAACTAAAATTAATTAATAACAAATGAGTCAAAATTCGTTTCAACGTCAAAGTCTTAAACATTAATATACCATTTTTAGCCTTTGTATGAAATTTTATCGCGATATTTTTGTATTCGTTGTTTACATTATCCAATTAACTTTTATGAAGATATATATTGAGATCTAAAAAATAAGAAAATTCTTGTATAAACAAAAACAAAATAATTACAACTTAATTACCACAAAAATCGGAAGTGTCAAGTTACATGCAAGAAACCTTCACTGATGAAATTAATTATTAAACATTGGAACAAAATAATAGTTTTTTAATGACCGATGCACACTAATATTATTACATTAAGTGAAATCTTTAGTTTATTAATTTAATAACGCAATTATTAACAATTATAAAATTTCTCGGAGATTACTAAGTACTCGAATACCCACAAATCGACGTCTAGGCATAGGTACTACTGTACAATACAACGTTATATTTTAAATAAGTCTTTCTCTTTCTAATTCAAATTTTCATATAAACTTTGAAACTAAACGATGTAAAGATATATATATATATATATATTATATATATATTGTTTTTACAAATATATAAGACTATTTCGTTCAGGCCTTCATAACTATGAGGCCGGGCTTAAAGGCCCTATTCAGCTTCTTTGTCTTCTTTGTAACTTTTATGTATACAACATATTATATACACGTATAAAAATATTTTAGTAAATTACAATAAGGACTTATAGTCAGCTTTAAATTATTTACTTCATTTATATAATTTTATCTTCATTTTTATTTTATCATTTATTTTCAATCCGAATTAATCACAATTTTTTAAATACTTTTTTTTTAAAAAACTAATGAGCAAAAATAATAGATGTAGACTAATCATAGAGATAGATATAATCCGTCGTTTAATATTAAAAGAATTTAAAGAGTTAGACATTGAATTTTTTATGAAAAGTGTAAAATTAAAAAGCAAAGTTCTTTTAAAACGATAAAAGTTCATTTTAACTATATATAGACCGAGTTTATATATATATAATTCCTGTATATCCATTCTAAATAGGATTACATATTATCTGTGTTTCTTTTTATAATTTATATTAACTTTATTTAAATTATGTACATAATAAATAAAGCATTAAACTAAATTCAAATTTAATATGCATTTTTCACATGTTTTTGAACTTAAAATTCAGGCGTGTCTTAAATTCGAAATACGAAATTCAGAATATTAAAAGTCAATATAATAAAACTTTCACAGTACTTTCTGTTTATTTTACGTTTTTAATTAATTATACTTTATTTTAAATGTATTATTAACATTTTACAGACGAATAAATTCTTTTAAGCTACATTTATTTCTAATTATCCTCCATTTTTTCCGAAGGTTCTTTATTGAAAGTGGTATGCATCTAAAATGAGAAGCGATATAGTATATTGAATTTAATAAGATATTTAATTTAAATTAAAGACATAAAGAACATATCCCGACTAAACTAAAATTAATTAATAACAAATGAGTCAAAATTCGTTTCAACGTCAAAGTCTTAAACATTAATATACCATTTTTAGCCTTTGTATGAAATTTTATCGCGATATTTTTGTATTCGTTGTTTACATTATCCAATTAACTTTTATGAAGATATATATTGAGATCTAAAAAATAAGAAAATTCTTGTATAAACAAAAACAAAATAATTACAACTTAATTACCACAAAAATCGGAAGTGTCAAGTTACATGCAAGAAACCTTCACTGATGAAATTAATTATTAAACATTGGAACAAAATAATAGTTTTTTAATGACCGATGCACACTAATATTATTACATTAAGTGAAATCTTTAGTTTATTAATTTAATAACGCAATTATTAACAATTATAAAATTTCTCGGAGATTACTAAGTACTCGAATACCCACAAATCGACGTCTAGGCATAGGTACTACTGTACAATACAACGTTATATTTTAAATAAGTCTTTCTCTTTCTAATTCAAATTTTCATATAAACTTTGAAACTAAACNGCTAAAAATGAATAGTCTGAATTTCAGAAATATCTTGAAATTATATTAATGTCATGTCTCATCTGAATCCTTAACAGGCACACATCAATTAATTTTACTTATTTTTGAAAAAGGATAAATGTGTTTTTCAAATCTAGAAATTGTGATTAATTAAAATCGAAAATAAATTGCAGAATAAAATAGAAAATATAATAAACTTTTAGAATTTTATAAATGAAATAAATGATACAATTCCCAATAGAATTTATTAACTTATTTCGACGTTGCAATGCTATTTTTCGAAAGGAGTTAAATTTAATATTACACACAAACATAGGGCCTATATAAATATTTTATAAGAAAATTAGGAATAAATATAATAAATTATATGAATATTTTTATATACTTATAACATGAATAATAAACGAATGGTTATAAATGTTTAAAGTAAATAAATTTGATAAAAATAATCTAAGAGAATGAAAGGAAAGATCAATCAAAAGAGAAGAAACGAAATTGGGAAAGAGAGAGAAGATAGTAGGATAACACATTAGGAGGTATTCTGATGTTCAGATTAGAAATATCATGATATTGAAGAGATGAGATCAGATGATAGTCTTCTAGGTTATGAAAAGTTAAAGAGAAGAAGGGACTGTTTGGGCGGAACCCAACATTTCCATCGTGTTGGGCCAAACTCAAGATTGCGGGGCCTCCTGACTCTATTAATTTTTGAGTTTGACCCTTAAGGATTTATACTTTAATATCCATAGATTCTTGTATTTTTAGAATAAGTTATAATGTATTTAATAAAATAAATTTCATATATTTATCTTCTGCAAACATTCAATAAAAAAAAATAGTGTTTTCTTCTTTCTTTAATTTGATATATTTTAAGTATAAAGAAATAAAGTTTAACTATAAAATAATGTGAATTTTTCTCTGAAAACATTAAAAATTCTGACATAATAATTTTATTAATGACGCTTTATCAGTAATTTATTTAAACGCCAACAATATTCTAACATCCAGCCGTATTATAACTTAAAATTAATAAAAATTAAAATGGTTTTTATTCATTTAAATATTTCAAAAAAATAATAATAATAAATTTTTAATCTTAGAAAAAATTATGTTTATTTCATGATTTTATTAGTCTTAAATTATATAAAAATCTAATACATAATTTTTTAAATTAAATATGTAATTAAGTTATTTATTTTAAAATATAAAATACATTTTACATTAATTTAATTGAAGATAATTTATATCATTTATAATAAAAATTATAAAGTATCGTTTCGTTTTGCTTTAGAGAAAATTAATTAATATAAAGATTTATCTTATCTTTTCTAAATATTAAACTTTAAAATTATAATACTCTGAAGTGTTTTAATTTAAAATATTATTTCAAAAAAATTAATAAAAATTTATTTAATATAAAGAAACCACTGGAAATGAAATTTTAATTGGCAAATTAACTCGATTTTCTCAAATGATAAAACAAAACAGAAGATAATTAATTAAACAGATTTCTTTTAAACTTAATTAAATATAAAATGATTTTTGTTTAAAGAATTATATTTAAAAAAAAGGAAGTTTTTAAGTAAAGAAAAATGCATAAAATTAAAAATAAATAATAGTAAATTGTATTGGACGATTTCACATTTAAAAATTTTTATTTAAACTAATTTGAATGATTAATTCTTTTTCTCCTTCATCGCCCTTCTTCCTCACAAAATTAAACTAATTAATTTTGAATGAGAATTTGATATAAATGAAGTTAATTATAAACAAACATGATAAAATTCAAGAATTATTTAACTACGAAACAATTTAATTTTATTTATTTAATGTACATATATATATATAATTATTTACAATGAAAAGTTTTATCGATCAATACAAAACTGATTTTTATACTTTACAAAAGAGAGAGAGAGAGAGAAATTAAAAGATGATACTTGAAACTAATTCAAATGCAATCCTTTGTAATTGAATACAAATAAATTAATTTAATTTACCGGAGGATAATTTTCAAAAATGCGAAATTGTTAAAATTTAAGAAAAATAATACCAAAATCTAAAAATAAAAAAAAAATAAGGTTAATCGTCAAAAATTAATTAACAATTGTCAAAACCATTCTTTCTACTTTAAATGCTATTTATTCTTTGCATTCTTCTCTAGAATTTGTCTAGATACATTGTTATATTACAAATTATTATTTATTTAAATTGAATTTATTATAAACAAAATTATATCAGTAATTGTATATTTAGCTTCAAGTTATTTGTATAAAGAACAATATTTTAATAATTGGAAAAGTTTTAATTATATCAAACTTTCAATGGGGTCAAATCACAAACGAAATTCGAGAATTATTAAATATCTTTTCTGATCGAAAATACTTTACAATGCTTTTAAATTTCCTTTAATCGATTTGAAAAAAAATAAAATAAAATAAAAAGAATTAAAAACATTCTTTCTCTAAAGGCATTTTTCTTAAACAATTATTATAATGAAAATCAAAGGCATATTTTATTCATTTTAAAATTGTTTTACAATATTGCATCTTGTCACTGAATAAGAGTATCGAAAATTAATTTATTTATGTCTAAATATTTGAAAAATCCTTTGGGTATTTTTATTATTCTTCATAAAAGTCTGTTGCTGTTTTGTAATGAAGCGAATAAAAGAATTTTATAATATAGATATTATTTTCCTTCTATTTTGGATGTTGTTAACGTTATACACATACAATTTTTTTTGTTGTTGTTTTTGTAATATTACGCTTACAATAAATTACCATATTATTTCTAATTTAATATAGGCCTACATTATAAGTTTTAAAAAGATATTTTTAAGAGAAATTTAGATGATAGAAGCAAACCTCTAATTTAAGTCTCCATTCCACTTTAAGTTCGGAAATATGTAAATAAAATGCTTTAATTTCTTAAAAGCATAATATTGGCATAATTTAAGTATATTGTATATACTACTATTTATTTATATTATTTAGACTTGAATAATATTTAGAACTTTTATGAATTATATAAAAAATTGCTTCTTGTCCTCATTAATTATTTTCAATTTTAAAACGTCTATAACAACTAAGATTTACGTAAAAATAATATAATTGTAATATCCTTTATTAAAATAGGCCTATATGCAGCAATTTAAGAATTTGTAAACCTGAAAGAAATCAGTGCTATGTTCTATGAGCAAGATTAAACTGAACAGAGACATAATAGCCCAAAATACATCTTTAATCAAAATAAAAGTAGCGTCGTTTTCTCTTGTTTTCTACGTGAATAAGTTTCCAAAAACGGCGTGATAAGTCCTTAAATTCTAGCCATTATAGACGCTTAAAAAATTGAAATTGTTTCTAACCTTAAAAACATGCATCTATAAAGGGCAACTAAATACTCTACATAAGGATAAGTCGATTGTTTTTTAAATTATAGCCGAAAATTTATAATGCTATTCTTATTTTAAAACGTAAACATATATTATAAGGTAAGATATATTTCGAAATTACCTACAAATTTTCTCTGAAAGGTCTATCTACTGTTGTATCGAACATCTTTCTGCGAGGTCTATTTATTATATAGATCTATCTACCTGAGCTATTTATATGATCTCTTTCTTCTTGCTGAAACGGCATAAGTCTAGTCAACACGAATAAATAAGATTCTTTCATGTTCATTCCTTACGAGAATAGAATAAAACAAAACTTACTCTCCGAAAACCTCTTAGATACGTGAAATTCCCTTCTTAATTTCGACTTCGTACTATGCCTATTATACAACTTATCCCCCTTAAGAGCATATCAGAAATGAAAGGTCTTATCCCGTTGGACCGTCGTGACATTGCTAAATGGAAAATTATATATTATTGGTTAAGCAAAAGGAAAAATAATCCCCGGAGGGCATTTCATCGAAGACGACGACGCCTCTAGAATATTATCGAGGATGATTTTAAAATGTAAGGATCTTTCTGGAGTAAAAGTCTAATGTTAAAGTAGGATAACAACCGTTCAAGACGTATTGACGGATGTAATAGCATTGGGTGGGGCTGCGCTCGGGTGTCTACCAGGTGGTCCCCGAAGATCCAGCGCGTGCTTGGACACCACGCCACAGGCGCTCGATATTCTTGTTTTCAACATAGAAACATCGTCTACCTGTCTTACGAATGTGTTAAAATACAGCGTGGTCTGTGTCATAAACGTGAGTCATTAAGTCATTTGTCATATTCACATGCATACCTTACTAATAAGCTTTTTTTTCCCTCTTCCAATAGTCCGCTCATCCAAATCCGATTAGCCGATTATTATCTTATCCTTGTCTTATCGTGAGAGTGTAGACTATCATTAATAACCTTTACTTACACGTAAACTTCATACTAAAAATTAATTTATTCATTTTTACATCTAACTACCCTTTAAAGATTAACACACATCTATCTTCACTAACGAGGGACTGTCTGAAAAGTTTTTATTAAAAAACTATATAGGTCCGATTAAAAAAATCGAACACGATCCAAGGACAAGAATCATTTTAATAAAGCTTCACCTTCGAATACATTGAAAATTATACAGAATATTTCAAGAATTAACTTTTATAATCCTTTAATTACGTCGCTATATTAATACAAGCGTTTACAATTAGAGAAATATCGGTCTTCTACTCGAATTCCAAATAAAAGATGAACTTCCGACGCTTGGAAATAAAATAAAATTGAAGGTGTCGTATTTAACTCAACCAACTTATTTTTCTATAATTATTTATATAACGTGCAATAAATATCGATATAGTAGCTAGGAGATTGTCATTTTGGGTGAAAGACGACGTTCTCTGTCATCATAAATTTGTCCTATGCTTATCTAGCGTGTTGATACCTTACCCAAGCTTGATGTCAAAAAAGTCTTGTTTTTTTCTAACGTTGCCTGTAATAGAACCTTGCATAGAGTAAAACAGTAGCAGTCTTACGTGTAAAATCACTTTTAACTCAAACATCTTACTCTTATTTTAGTTAAATAAAGTCTATAACTAAACAAGATCTTTTGCTTCAATGTAAGAAATTGTTTTAAATATTAAATATCTGGAAAATTAAAATGAGTTATAACAAGTATAACTGTTATCAACCAGTATTTCTCGTTATACTTATTACAAATTAACGTACTGTACTTGTTATACCTGCTACGACTAATTTATAGCAGGTACAACGACAGTAAATAACAGGTATAAATTAGTATAACTTTCGATTTTATTGAAGCGGTAAGTACTTGTCTAGTAGATAGTTTGAGCAATAAATTAAATACTTTCGTTTAATTTATTTAATATACCGTGTGTTTTTTTAAATCAAGTATTATAAAATATTGTTAAACTTTCCTATATTAAATTTTTTAATTAATTTATATAAAATCTATATTTCTTAAATTAATTTATCTCTTTGCATTAAGTTGTAACTTTTATAAACCTTTCAAGAGAATCTCGCATAAAATCTATATGCTACTTGGTCAATTTCTCCGGGACACATTTTAATAACGAGAAATAAACCGAGCATTTAAAAAGGAGATAAACTTTTTCGACTCATAAATTGCTGCACATTTAAGAAAAATGTATTCTATAATATTAAAAAAAAAAGGAAGAAAATCTGTTCAAACTTTCCAACTCCAACTAAACTTTAAATACCGCATCACCATCAATTTA
Source organism: Centruroides sculpturatus (assembly GCF_000671375.1). Taxonomy (NCBI): domain Eukaryota; kingdom Metazoa; phylum Arthropoda; class Arachnida; order Scorpiones; family Buthidae; genus Centruroides; species Centruroides sculpturatus. The sequence continues at coordinate 483,093 of NW_019384647.1, read as the reverse complement.
AACAGTGAAGAAAAAAGAGAGAAAAAAAGAAATTTAACCTCATCTAAATCCTTTTACCTATCATAAGCATATGTATCTATGGTATATATAATATATCTCTTCTTTAGGAAAACGGCTTTAGAGAGACAGAAATTACGACATTTGCGAAGCAAACCAAAACATTCGACATTTAGTTATGCCTGAGTGTCGAAATGGCGTAGAAGATAACACCTATCATCCAGTCGCACGGCCGCAGAGAACAGAGTCATGATATCAGCTTCACACCACGAGTACAGATTAAGTGTTACTCGCCTCCACGTTGAATAATCCGAAAGTCGTTAACATGGAGTGCTTCCGTCCTTCTCTGTGTGCATATGTGTGTAACGTGTAATGCTGCACCTTGCCTAATCCCGATAGGGTGTCTGCAACCTATATCAAGCTATTATTTCTTTCTCCATTTTTATGTGAATGAGTTAAGGAGTATATTTATATATACATGGCTTTGGCTGATGAGTTTCTAAATGTGCTCTTACTTTCATCCACTCTCACTTTTAGTGACAGCTGTTTCAAAGGTGTGGTTTCTTTCCGGAGTAAGAGGAATGGAATTTTAAAACAGAGCGACGGATTTTAATGGGGATAGTCGATTGGTTCTTTATCTTTTTCCTTTTTGCTTTTAGATTTATAATGATAGTTTTAAAATAGAAATATGGTTTTTTTCTTCCGTTTTCTCTTGACGCAGTAGAGGATAAATTTTCACTTTATTAGACTAGGATGAATAAACTAATACTTAGCAAGACAAAACTTTACTTTTTTCTTCGTTTTATAACATACTTTAAATAGTAAGAAAGACATTTTTTACCTATATATTTAATATTTTAAGCAGGTGAATATAGTAAATTTTAATTCTATTTAAAACGCAATGCGATTTAAATTTTAAATTTTGTACTTAAGTACTGTATTTTAGATGAAGGATGGATAAAGTATCCATTCTTATCTTAACTCATTGGCAGAAAAATCATAAGCTTAATATGTTTAAAATTAAGAGCCTCGTTATTTTTAATTTTAATAATCTTTAAAACAATATACAAACAATATTTTTATTCTCGTAGAAAAAGTACGAATTAACCAACAGAAAATAGTTGAACAATTAAATTAACCCCTTCTTAATCCTTCTCCTTTGAACTTTCTACAATTAACAGTTTTTACGACGGTTCTAAAATTAATCAAGTGTTAATGAAAAGACTTTTTCTGTCGTCATATACCTTTCTACTTTTGAATAGGTTCCGGTTAAAACAATTAGCTCTGTTTATTCAAGTGGTTGTTGTAATCTACTTAAAAATTAATGAATAATTAGTCTGTGCTTAATTAGCTCAAGTTGTTAAAAAAGTAAAAAAAAATAAAGAAATAAAAACATTTCTAAAACTGTCTTATGATGAACAGTTTCTGAAATTATCATTTTTTTCTATTGAAACTCAATTTCAATTTTCATATTTATGATATTTAAATTTTAATGAAAGACGAGATATATTAAAATAGAATTCTTAAAATTAGCTTTATTAAATAATTAGCTTTTTTAGTATTTAATTAAATTTTTATAGTATGGTTAGGCAATTTTTTAAACTCTTGCCTCTCAGCATCCATTAAATGGGCCTTTATGAAGGCTCCTGATGGGTTTGACCACTCGGCCAAGCCCACGATGAGGGTGGCCTGGTATTGAGAGACCCAACCCGACATATCCGGGTCAATTCATCTATGATAATTTCTGAGCTGACCAGGACTCGAACCCGGATCTTCCAAAACGATAGGTTAAAGGATTCGGCCATTTAAACGTCGTTCCTAAGATATTATCGAAGCATATTTGCATATTTTATCAATAATTAATATAATTTAGTTTGAATAAATAAATTTTATTTTATATATTCTATTCATAATAAGAATTTCCAAAGTTTGAAAGTATTACCCAGCCTACTTAAAATCATTAAAGTTACTTCTATCAAAAATTCCGTAGAGAATTAATTTCATAAATTTATATAATTAAAGGAGTATAATAATTTACTTAAATGTTAAAACAAACTAATTAAAAAATTTAATATTCTTATTAATTAAATTCTATATTTTTAAGCATCATTTAACATTAATCAGATTGTTAGATGAGGATATAAATCATTGCTGCATAAATCAAGCTCACTTTGAATAGTATTATTGTCTATAGGAGTAAAATTACAACATTGTAAGGCATTTAAATAATGTTCTACAAGATAAATGAATTCAATATAATGTCAAACATTAAACCAAAACAGATTTCTTGAATAAAACATGTTGAATTGTTACTAAGATGTTCTAAATCAATTTCCAAAACTATTTATTAGTTTGTTAATGTTAAGTTATGAAGAGGGATGTACTAGGATAAGTCAATAAAAATAAAATAAGACTTTTCTGGTACATCATTCACCCTAAGGTAAACATGCCTGTGACTTATTACTGATAGTTGCAATAATAAATTAGAAGACATTTATATATATAAGGACTATTAAAATTCATTATGGTTTAAGAGATTTGTTGTTCCCAAAATTAAATATTGCAGATAAGAATTTAATAAATATTTTATCGAAATTTACTTTGGTAATATATTTAAAAATATATTAAATTTGACTGAGTTATTACACTAGGCTTTTAATATAAGATATTTAAATTTTTTTAATGGAAATAAAAAATATATCGTCGAATAAAAGATGATAAAAAGTATTTATTCATGCAAAATTGTAATTATTTAAGTTGCAATGAGACAAAAAAAATTATTCTGATCTTAAGATAATTACATCAAAGGAAAAGAATAATTTAAATTTATTAAAGTTGAATATTTTATTTTTTCTTTTTTCGTAAAATAATCCTTGAAAACACCTTGAATTTTATACCGTAATCCCAATAGAAAAATTAAATTTTATTCAGAATTCCTCTGTAAAACAGTAAGAGTTGACACTTCAGAATTGATGGATGCCGCTTATATTTTTAAAATTTAAATAAGGCACACATGAAAAATTTGAAATCGAATAACAGCATTTTAAACAAATCCACCGTAGAATAAAAAAAACATGCTGAAAAATTTATAGTAAGCGATAGATTTAAGGCTAATTTATCCTGTCAAAATATACTTTTTAAAGGCTTACCGTAAGCAGCCTTACATTCATTTTTTAAAACGTAAAATATATNAATTATAAAATTTTCTATCTAAAAATACTTATTTAAGATTCTAATCAATTTTAAATAAAAATAATTCAAAATTATAACGTTAGATTTCTATAACGAGACTTTCTTACTGTTACTATGACAGGTTTACGTTTATAAATTATGGCAAGAAAGTATGCTTTGTAGTATTGTAAGATAATTTTAATGAAAATTACTATCAAAATCTTAATTTATGACTTAATAAAAGGCAGAAAGTTATCATTTTAAAGATTATTTTGAATTAAAAATGAAAATAAATTATTTATATTACATAATTACGTAGTGTTAAAGATATATAGCCTATACTTTTTATAAAAATTAAAATTATATTATTTAACTTAATAATTAAATTGAATTGGATAATGTAATATGAGAAGGGCTATACTGAGGAGCAGAGTGAACTTTATTTTGAGGTTCTGTCCTCCTCTATATGCAAAAAATGTAGCTATTCTCACACTACATTATCCGAAGTCGACGTGTGAAAGGAGACAAATTGCAAAGACACTTATTCTAATTTAGTGTTACTTTCAAACTTGTAAATTTTAAATATAATTGTTATNTAACATAAATATTAAGTTAATTTAAAAAATTAACAAAATTACTTTTTTATTAGATAAATTTATGGAAAAATATCACTTTTAAATATTCAAATAAAATCTTTTAATGATTGTTAATTAGTTTTTTACAGAACCTTATAGGTTCATATCAATTAATTAATCAAATAATTCTAATTATGAGTTTCGTATTGAAATGAAATAAATAATTTATTTGCTTTTTGAACAGCGTGGGAAAAACTATCAATAGGAACACAAGGGGAGATATGTATTACGTCCCCTTATATTGCTATAGTATAGGTGCGTGTAGTGAAGGCCTAGTATAGTTGTCGCAATATGAGCGTAAATATATTGAGATTTACGAGTGCCAACTTTTTTTTAGAAATCAAGACTTTATGGAGGAATAGAACGTTGAGAAAAGGGAGAGTTTAATTTTGAATCTACATCACAGTATGAGAGTAACTACTTTATGAATCAAGTCTTTCTGGAGGTACTGTACAGACGGTAATAAAGAAAAGGTAATTTAATTTTGAATCTGAGTCCTTATATGAACATAACTAATGCAGAAATTTTTTTATGAATTAAAATTTTCTTAAAGAATCGAACATTATGAAAAGTTTGAGTTGAATTTTCAATCCATGCCATAATTTGACTATAACTATGTTAGGATTTAAAAGTACCAATTTGTTTATAAATCAAGACTTTCCGGAGGATTAAAACATAGGAAAAGGATGAGTTTAATTTCAAATCTATGCCTTGTTTGAGAATAATTTTCATTTCAATTTATGTGCTGACTTGTTTATAAATCAAGACTTACCGGATGAATAGTACGCTAGGTAAAGGGTAAGTTTAATTTCGATATATTATAGTTTATTAAAGTTATAATGTTATATAAAATTATCATTTCGTTAATTTCGAAGATATCCATTAAGTACAACTGTTGCGGAAAATTCAGTAGAATCAAGAATCTTATCTAACTGATTTAAAAGTGATTACTAAGTAAATAAGACGAGACATCAAATTAAAAGCAATACTTTAAGTATTGCTTTTAAATTAAATGCAAGAGAGATATTTTAATATTTCGATTAAAATTCATAGTTATAATTTACACTCGTGATTAATATAGACAAGTTTATTGAAATTAAAAATGCTTAATTGAAGTTGTTCGGGAGGAAATTGGGNGCAAAAAATGTAGCTATTCTCACACTACATTATCCGAAGTCGACGTGTGAAAGGAGACAAATTGCAAAGACACTTATTCTAATTTAGTGTTACTTTCAAACTTGTAAATTTTAAATATAATTGTTATCCTAGAGTTTTAATTAATTCAAAATTTTTGTATTATATTAGTTTTATAGGATAAAATTACGAGATATTACACGAATTCAAAACTAAATTACTTTAATGTTTTATATGCAAAATTCATTATTTTAATGCTTTTTTTAATAGCTAAATATTCATAAAATTTTAATACATTACGGTAAATTAACTATAGAGAATAAAATACGATAATTTAATATTGTTTCTAGATTTTTTGCTCGAATTAAAAACTGTATTATTTAATATTTTATGTATAATTTTATTTTTTAAACCGCTTTACTAAAAAAAGAAAATCTTAATAAATTTTCACGAGAATTATTTTATAAAAATCGTCACAATAATTTATAATTTTCAGCTATATATTTCTAAACTAGTTTAATTATAAGCTTTGATTTCCGAAAAAATTCGATAGGTTTAGCCTGTTTTTTAATTTCTTATTATCCACGATATTATGTTATTACTACAAAAAGTAAATAAATAACTTAATTTTAGATAAACTTATTTCTAAAAGTGTTAAAATAAAAAAAATATATATTTACTTTTTTATTTATTAAATTGTTATTTTAAAAATTATAGTTTTACCGACATCATTTTTTACTTATAAAATATCATCGGCCAGGGTCTAGAATGTTTATTTGATGCAGAATAAGATTATTTATATTTACTAAAAAATAATTTTACAATAAAGTTTTTCTGAGTACAACATGCAAATGTTACTTATATGAAGAATATCATTTATTACTTATTAAAATATTTAATATAAAAAAATATATCAAAATCCGTCGCATAAAACATTACTGAATAAAAGAAAAAGTATATTCCACCGATTTTTTATTGAATATTTTTCATTTGAATATTTGACATTTAACGATTTCATATTTCTTTTAAAATTAATGAATCATTTCGGCATATTTATGGAACTTTTTTTTTAATGTTTTATCAGCATAAATCAATAAGAGTTGGTTGTATATTTGTAAAATTTAATGAATATCTATTTGATATAGAAGCATATCTTTCATAAAAATCGCTACAAGTTTATGTTATTTGAGTCTTAAATTATTTATGAGGCTAGAAAAATTTGGGGTGGAAGAACAGCTTTCTCCTTTATATAAAAAATTTGCAAAATTGCACACGAGATAGATGCAGTAATCCTGGATTCTCTCTCAACATGAAAGAGATTATAATTTTTTTTTTCCATAATAAGAATAGGAAGTCTCTGAATAAAGTACGAATTGGTAGTATAATTATTTTAGTACATTCTACAGACAGTAATATATTAGTTCTATTAATTAATTTTAATTAAATTAGATTTATTAAGATACAGGATGTTTTAAAAAGTAAGAATTAATTACAAAAATTAAATTTATTCTTCTAATTCCACTTGTATTTTAAAATATAGACCGACATCGAAGAGTAAACGTGGTCCTGTTCATAAACAGAAAGGACTTCTAAGAAGAAAGTTGGGTCAAGCTCTAGTCTATAGAGAAGTCGAGTAGAGAAGTAAGTCAGTGTTCAAAGTTTTAAACAAAAGTTAGAGTAGAGAGGACAAGCAATAGTTACAAGATATGGAACTAACATCAATTTAGTACAAACAAGACATTTTTGGTCAACACCGAAGAGAGAAACAGGATCTTACATCAAACTCCCTATAGGAGGGTCAACGACTGTAATGTCATTATCGTAGGGCAGAATCGGATCTTCAGACCTAAGGATTACTGACAACAAATCCCTCCCTGGATGGTTCCTCATTAGAGACTTGCCTATGTCTATCGTAAAACTGTCAAAGCGGACGATAAACTGGAAAGAGTAGTGACCAGGTACAGTGTCAAGGGGTCCTACTAAATTTTCCTCGCCCACCTGCAGGGCAGGGGTTGACATTCCATTACTTGGCTTCCCCTTCCGTTGCATAGTGGTCACACCTGATGCTTACTCTATATATCATAGTCTTTGCTTGTAAAGAAGTAAGGGAAAGGGGATCATAATTGAGGGAGCAATGTGCGGTTTTATAGATGGGTGGAGCAGTCTTTTAGAAAAGCGTAACTCTTTAAAGAGAACACTGATCCGTTTGTGCCTTTCCATTTAAAATTAAGACCCCCTAATGGTTTCTTTTCTTTATTCCTCGGGATAAACGGAACTACAAGTTGCTGACAAGAAACGATCTGCTACTCCTTACATTTATGAGGTAGAGAAAAACCGAACATAAAAACTCGAGTAAGATCGAAATCTTCTCTGGAATTTAAAGTGAAATGAGGTAAACTAGATGCGAATGATGTAGAAAAAAAATAAAATAAAAAGAAAAAGATTTTTCTTTAAGTGGAAAGTATCCCAGAAAGATTTAATCTGATGGAAATTAAAGTGAATTTTTCACAAACTAAATAATAAGTTAGTCTCTTAACTAAACTGTTTTTCTTTAGTAATGAATTATATTGGATTAATTCTGTATTATTTTACATGGCACGATAGCTTGATAACATGATAAGAATTTTGTTTTTCTTCACTTTTACCTAAGAGCGTTAATGTAATTATAACCCTAGAAAACTCTCCCAAATGATCTTTAAATTGCGAAGTATTCTATTCATTTTATAAAATTTTCAACATTTCTAAAATAAATTACATTAATTCAACATTATTTTTAATATTTTATTTTCGAAAATAGCAAAGTTTTCTTTAAAAATATTTAAAAATAATCGCAAAAACTTAATAATTTATAGATATATAAAGAAAAAAAAATCTATTTATCATCACTAATGATATTTTAATAGAAGAAATCACTTCTTCATTCGTAAACTTTACAAAACACTTAAAAAATCTTTTATTTCTTTATTTTCCTTCCCCTTCTTAAAGATCAGAAGAATTATCAAATATAACCTTATAAGTAACAAATGATTATTGTAATAATTCTATAATAATTATTCTAATAAAGAATATATAAATAAATATATATTTTTATCTTTGGCGATTGTATGAAAAGCAAAATTTGCCTAGGGCGTGGTGAAAATTCTATCAAGAATATGTAAAAATAAGCACTCTTGATATTTGAAGAATGATTCTCATTAAAATGTAAATATGTGCAGTTATTCGAACAAACAAGGAAAGTGTAGAATACAAAACAAATGATGTAGGCCCATTCCGATTCATTATGCAAACATTGGAACACATTCTTTCCTTTGAAGCATACATGTGCAATATATTCCATTTACAAATTCTAAATTTGATAATATCAGTTTAACAAACTCGATTAAGCTTGTAATGTTTAATATATAATAAAGTTTTTCTGAGTACAACATGCAAATGTTACTTATATGAAGAATATCATTTATTACTTATTAAAATATTTAATATAAAAAAATATATCAAAATCCGTCGCATAAAACATTACTGAATAAAAGAAAAAGTATATTCCACCGATTTTTTATTGAATATTTTTCATTTGAATATTTGACATTTAACGATTTCATATTTCTTTTAAAATTAATGAATCATTTCGGCATATTTATGGAACTTTTTTTTTAATGTTTTATCAGCATAAATCAATAAGAGTTGGTTGTATATTTGTAAAATTTAATGAATATCTATTTGATATAGAAGCATATCTTTCATAAAAATCGCTACAAGTTTATGTTATTTGAGTCTTAAATTATTTATGAGGCTAGAAAAATTTGGGGTGGAAGAACAGCTTTCTCCTTTATATAAAAAATTTGCAAAATTGCACACGAGATAGATGCAGTAATCCTGGATTCTCTCTCAACATGAAAGAGATTATAATTTTTTTTTTCCATAATAAGAATAGGAAGTCTCTGAATAAAGTACGAATTGGTAGTATAATTATTTTAGTACATTCTACAGACAGTAATATATTAGTTCTATTAATTAATTTTAATTAAATTAGATTTATTAAGATACAGGATGTTTTAAAAAGTAAGAATTAATTACAAAAATTAAATTTATTCTTCTAATTCCACTTGTATTTTAAAATATAGACCGACATCGAAGAGTAAACGTGGTCCTGTTCATAAACAGAAAGGACTTCTAAGAAGAAAGTTGGGTCAAGCTCTAGTCTATAGAGAAGTCGAGTAGAGAAGTAAGTCAGTGTTCAAAGTTTTAAACAAAAGTTAGAGTAGAGAGGACAAGCAATAGTTACAAGATATGGAACTAACATCAATTTAGTACAAACAAGACATTTTTGGTCAACACCGAAGAGAGAAACAGGATCTTACATCAAACTCCCTATAGGAGGGTCAACGACTGTAATGTCATTATCGTAGGGCAGAATCGGATCTTCAGACCTAAGGATTACTGACAACAAATCCCTCCCTGGATGGTTCCTCATTAGAGACTTGCCTATGTCTATCGTAAAACTGTCAAAGCGGACGATAAACTGGAAAGAGTAGTGACCAGGTACAGTGTCAAGGGGTCCTACTAAATTTTCCTCGCCCACCTGCAGGGCAGGGGTTGACATTCCATTACTTGGCTTCCCCTTCCGTTGCATAGTGGTCACACCTGATGCTTACTCTATATATCATAGTCTTTGCTTGTAAAGAAGTAAGGGAAAGGGGATCATAATTGAGGGAGCAATGTGCGGTTTTATAGATGGGTGGAGCAGTCTTTTAGAAAAGCGTAACTCTTTAAAGAGAACACTGATCCGTTTGTGCCTTTCCATTTAAAATTAAGACCCCCTAATGGTTTCTTTTCTTTATTCCTCGGGATAAACGGAACTACAAGTTGCTGACAAGAAACGATCTGCTACTCCTTACATTTATGAGGTAGAGAAAAACCGAACATAAAAACTCGAGTAAGATCGAAATCTTCTCTGGAATTTAAAGTGAAATGAGGTAAACTAGATGCGAATGATGTAGAAAAAAAATAAAATAAAAAGAAAAAGATTTTTCTTTAAGTGGAAAGTATCCCAGAAAGATTTAATCTGATGGAAATTAAAGTGAATTTTTCACAAACTAAATAATAAGTTAGTCTCTTAACTAAACTGTTTTTCTTTAGTAATGAATTATATTGGATTAATTCTGTATTATTTTACATGGCACGATAGCTTGATAACATGATAAGAATTTTGTTTTTCTTCACTTTTACCTAAGAGCGTTAATGTAATTATAACCCTAGAAAACTCTCCCAAATGATCTTTAAATTGCGAAGTATTCTATTCATTTTATAAAATTTTCAACATTTCTAAAATAAATTACATTAATTCAACATTATTTTTAATATTTTATTTTCGAAAATAGCAAAGTTTTCTTTAAAAATATTTAAAAATAATCGCAAAAACTTAATAATTTATAGATATATAAAGAAAAAAANCAATCAAATTAAAAAAAATGTTTGAAAGAAAAGTAGGTTCTAATGGCAGTTACAGTATCTAGGTCACACATGCTGTCTGCAAAGCTCCATCCCTTGCCTGCCATCAAATGACACAATGTTTATTTTTAGTCATTTGTAGTTCCTATGCTTTATAAAAAGTTTCTAATTACTTTATTTGACAGATGAATGTTAATTATCTTATTTAATGGAAAATTAAAACTCTGGAGAGTTTATGAAAATAATGTATCTAAACCTTGTTTGAGTTAAACAGTTCAACAAATTTGAATTAACCAGTTTGACTTAACATGTAAAATCTCTATGCTGGATGATCAGGGAAAGAAAATGATTTCAAGTTATCCCAGTTCAAGTTAATCAGGTTCCATTGCATTATGTAGTAAATTATTACATTTTTTAAATAAAATGATAAAGTACCTGAGCAGTTGCAGGTAATGACATATTTTGTATCTCAGAACAGTCTCCAATAGCATAAATATCTTTATTTTCTTCTCCCAAAATTCTCAAATAGTTGTCTGTCAATATCTAAACACAAAGATAATGTAAATAATATATACAAATTTATTATAAAATTAGTCTTTTCCTTCTTAATACTGAAATAACTAATATGAAGTTAAACCATTACAATATATATACTGATTTACAAATCAATTATACTAACCTTCATATTTACTTTGTCACATTATATATATATATATATATATAAAGTATTCTTTGTTATAAAATATTAATTCATTTTTATTATATATAAAAGAGGAAATTAAATATTTTTGCCACGTGTAACATCAAAAATTTATTATTTTTAAAATTTATCTTTTCTTCTTATTGTTTCTATGACAAAACATTATCTATTCTTTTATTGTCTAGCTGTCATACGTGTAATTGTCTGTACAACTGAAGTTAAAAATTATGAATTTTCTTCCAGAAATGTTAATTAAATGCTACTTTTTTTTTAAATAAAAAATTTATTTATTGTACATGTTTTTAATATCTTCCCTCCCTAAAAAATAAATTATGTCAGCGCTTTATCAGTTACTTTCTTTTTAACTGTTTAAAGTGTATCTAAAGATAAATAATTGACATTTTCCGAGATAATTTTAAGGATTTCGTTTATACAATTGTTTAAATTTGGTTGTGATCTTAACCAAAATTAGTATCGTAGTTTTCTTTAATTAATTTTAATGATTTTTTTTTTGCTTGAATGTACTGAATTTGGATAAATTCTTAAGCATATTCGTTAAAAATGTGATTAAGAACTAAACTAAAAACTAGCTAAACTAAATTAAAGAAATATATCGAAATTAGTTAAGTTTTTAACTACGATTAAGATACTAAACTTAATTAAGAACTTTAGTATAATAAATCAAAGAAACTTAAGAGCTTTTACATAAAAATTGTAAAAATAATTAAGAAAACTTCAAAGATAACTTCTTATATATTTTAACATTAAGTATTTGATAATCAAATTATGCAATTAATTCTTTTTTAAATTATTTAAAACAGTTTTTAAGTAATTAGCTGTGTTGACTAATTCTTAATTTGCAAAGTAATCTAATGTTACAAGATCTACTACTATTTCATAATGTTTTTGACTTAAAATTAATTATAAATTTCGTTAAAATTTTATAAAACTTATTAATTTTATTTATAAATTAAAATATTATCTTAAAATTTAAAAAAATTGATTATAAATTTATTAATCCTGGGTTATATTTTTGCAGTTTTCTTTATATTTTAATCAAAAAGCACAAGTTGAATTTCCAGTCTGCTGAATATTTCTGGTTATATCTTTTATATTTGGAATTCTTCCAAAATAATTTTTAAATAAAATAATATTTTATATTTAATTCTTTATTATATAAATAAAAATTTTTTGATATATCTTTCAATTTTTTTTTTCTTAAATTAGCTTAAAAATTAACT
>NW_019384647.1:454961-470686 GCF_000671375.1 Centruroides sculpturatus | reverse complement strand
TTTTTTTTTTTTTTTGTTCAAACAATGTATTACATTACTTGTTTATAAAATATAACAAATATTTGTGCTCTTATCCTAAATATAAATAATAAAAGTTTGATCATCTTTACTTGTTTCGTTTACTCAACTGATTTTATATATATATATATATTCCTCTATATTTTGATCCCAATTTTTGTTAAAATACCATCAGATACAGAGTAAACTTTACAGGACTTAATACAAAATTGTAATAGAAAAAATTTCGAATTTTTGTTAAAAAATCATTTTTATTCTATATTTTATCTTAAAATAACATTTCTCTACATTAGAAATAGTTTTTAATTATATTTCATAGTTCATTTTTAAATTTAAAAATATTATTTAGAATTATTCTTCAATACTTTATTATTTATTCAAATATTTCTCGAGAGGTAATAACTTTTTAAAAATATTTGGCAATTTACTTTTATATATATTCTGCCTTTTAAACTAATACACTTCTTATTATTTATATCTGACATCAAGGCAAAGAATGCTTATTGATCTTGTTATCTTTAATGTAAAAATATACGTACATTACATATAAGAAAATAAATCTACGAAGTTCCAATTTAAAACAAACAAACAAGGGGTAAAAAAAATGTATAGATTCGTAGTTCATTTTGGGATTTGTAGTTTCTCATCATAAAAACATTTGAAAGTTTTTCGTTACTAATCGAAAGTTGTTTACATGTAAAATAAAAGATAAATCTAGATGCATCCGCGGCTGAGCGAATATCAGGAGAAGCAGGCATCTCTCTTATCTAGATTGTCAATTAGAGATCGACGTGTCAGGGGAGTGAATTCACAGATTATCAAAGCAAAGAATTGTTAACAGTAAAGACTTCCCGAGTTATCAGGTGTTAAACACAATAATGAAACCCAAAACGTGTCGAGAAATTAAAATGAATGTTGTTAAATTTGCTTTGCCTTTCTACTCTCTGGGCCCGTACTAAATTGATCCATTTGATAACTGAAAAGTGCTCCCTCCTTTCTATCTTTATACTTTGTTTATCTAATTAAAATTGAAATCTAGTTGAAAGTATTCAGGGTTTTATAAATTTGATTATATTTTAATTATATGAGGTTTGTGTTAGAAATATTCGATCTTTACGACTGCTTTTAAGGATCTAAATTCTTTACTTGCTATGTAATCAATAATGCTGTTTCGTTTCTACACAAAAATTTTTTATTAAACTAATTTTCTATATATAATATATATAATTAGCAATTATGTAGATTTAAAAATATAATTTTTATAAAATGTTTACAGTAGAAGTAATTTTTTTAAACGCAGAATGAGCATGTTCCTACGTGATAAAACTATGACGCGAAAATTATAAATTACAATTAAGCTAAATCTTATTAAATTATTTATTTTTGGGGGAAGAATAAAGAATTATTTCCAAAATTCTTTTATGGATTTATTATAGAGTTTTATTGCAATAAATTTCGTTTAAATTTCGGAACACGAATCTACTCTCGAAATTCTTTACTAGACGTTTAAAAAATATTTAAATTTCGAAAATATAAAGCCATTTACTCATAATATCCCACAACAAAAGCACCCAAGATGGCGTAGCAAAGGTAGTGTTTTTTTTATTCTCCGCCTACTTTGCCTAACGTTGTTATTTGCAGTTGACGTCACATATATATGTTAATACCACATAATGGGCGTTGTATGGTAGGCGGGGTTCTTAAAACAAACCTACGCAAACAAGAGATACAAACTAATAGTCATATGATAATTAGATGGCCTGAGATCAGGTAAATCATTTATAAATTACTTCTTTACATTATCATAATTATATTTAACTACTTAACTATAAAAAAACACGAAATAATTCAGTTTAAATTGTGTACAGAGCTGAAATTCAATACATAAACCTAATTTATAACTTTCTTAATCTATCTAGAGAGGTCTAATCTAGAATTATAAAAGAAAAAAAATGAATTTTCAACTTAGAAAATTGTAATTTTTCGAACTTGTCGCTTCCTAAACAAGTTATTAGTTATGATTAATTTTGGGAGAGATTTCAGTAATGAATATCGTGAGATAAATATCTTTCCTTAGGGAGTTTGAAATTAGGAGTTTATAGGACCTCGATGGTGTAAATGTTAAAAGAAAGATGATAGTAATTCTAAATTAGGAGAAGTATATAATCTTAAAATTTTGAAGTTAAATAAAATTATACGTTAGAAGATTATATCAGTAATTTTATAAATTTTGTTTACTTGTAAGATAATTAAGTTTATATTTAATCTAAATTTTAAAATTGCAAATTAAGTTATATTTTAAAATTAACTTCTTTGAAATTCTAGAAAGTGAAAACATTTATAAATAAGAAACTAAATACTTTATTCAGTTTCTCATCTATTTGTTCTTAATTTCTTGCCTTAATTACTTCGCTATTTTTGTAGATAAGTTCTTTCTTGTCAACAATTATCTTTCCATAATTTATAAAATTATGGAAAGATAATTACTAAATTGTAAATTAAGTTATAAGATATTTTAAAACTGTAGAATATTAAAACATTTATGAAGAATAAACTAAATAAAGTAAGCATTAAATAGTAAATTTTGTAGACTATATTTCGTATATATGGCATGTCACAGAATGCCTGTTAATATACCTATTTGTCTTTTTTTTCTATCTGAAACTAAATTGTCGTTTACGAATCGGAAATTTGATTTTAATAATATATATCCCACGTACTATTAAATTGAGACTTTAGCTTCAAGGCTTACATATCACAAAAGAAAAATATGTATACTACACTCTAATTTATATTTTTATAATTTCGGAGGTGGATAGTGTAGATTTATCAACTTATATTAGGACATCAGTTTTAATAATTAAATGCCAAAAATTATAGGTCCTAGAGATTTATTAGCATACAATGAATCAACCTCGGGCTATTCGAAAGAATAGAATATTTTTCTACTTTGTTATGCAATTTTTTAAGTAACATCTGCTCATCTGCATCTCGTATATCTTGTTGAATTCAAGTTTGTGATCGAAAAGTTTTAAACCCACCGGTCCAAGTTTTGATCGATCGTCCAAATTTCAATTCTTGCCACTTTTATTGCAAAGTAAGTGGGTCAGATCACTTATCAACTCTGACACCTTTAAATTACACTTGGGATTCATTAATGAGAATTTATCGAAAGCAAACTTTAATTCAGTAAAATCAAATAAGTCTAACATCATTCAAAAACTCACACGAGATTTGAACTTAACTTTCAACTTTTAATACTTTAACAGTTATTTTAATTTCTACTTAAAAAAAGATTTTTGATACTAAGTGAAATATTTATGACTTTAAAATTAAAATGAAGAGAGAGAGAGAGAGAGAAAATGAGGATTTATTTTAGAACTTTATTACAAGGATTTATACGTTTTATAGTATATAAAATTACTATTTGAATGAATAAAACGTGAAAAAATATTTCGTAGTATATAGAAAAATCGATGTGAGGTCTAAGTGGATTGTATGGGCATCACGTAGGGCCACTTACTCCACCTTGTTGGCTCCTTGGCAAATTATTGTACACGTCACGTGCGATTTTTTGCTCCCTATAATGATACCTGAAGAGGATACTTTCGAGTAAATATTATTACTGCTAGCTGATAGATGAGAATTTGGAGACGAAAATGGAAGAAAACCGAGCTGAATTAATTTCATTTCACAAAAGTAAATAGAAACAACATTTATACGATCGACTAAATTTTCATTTTCGGAGAAGAAAAATATAAAACCACAATTATTTACTACCAAAATATCTTTTAAATTAATTTAAAAGTAAATGAACGATTTTTAGATCATAAAAATGTTATAATTATTTATTTTTGGGGGAAGAATAAAGAATTATTTCCAAAATTCTTTTATGGATTTATTATAGAGTTTTATTGCAATAAATTTCGTTTAAATTTCGGAANAATTGAAATATGAAATTCCTTATCATAGCCTAAAGCTTAAAATTATTTTTAAATTCTTATTATATATATATATTTATTCAGAAAATCATATTTCCTATTGAAATACAATTCTTTACAAAAACGTGTTAGTTTCTAAATTCAAATAACTAAAACGTGATTTAAAATGATTAATATTTTAGTAGAAAATCTATTAGTTTATTTTTTAAAAACCAAAATTTAGGAATAATATTATATTTTCGTGTGTTTTCCATTTGGAATTTTAGAATAGTTTCATTTTTTATTTCCCCGAACAAAATACAATTTTTCATTTAATTCCATTATCCATAGAGGATAAGTTGAAGTCTAGAACAGCTTCTCCATTTTTTTTTTCCATTGAATCAGCTTTAAAATTTCTTATCTACTCATAGTGAAGATGTAAAAAAAAAAGAAATATATATATATAAAGCCTTTTGGCTATTCCAATCTTCTCTTTCCTTTTATACAAACATAGCATTAAACAATTCTTCTTACGGAAGCAATGAAATCTATAGCAATACCTTACAAATATCATCCACTTGAAGGAAGTTGTTTAAAGCCTGTTTGTTAAGTTTGACGACTAACAAGTACTTTAGAGAAGAAAGTGGTTATCTAATAATTCGTCTAGAGATAAGCGAATGAATAGTTGAACGTGTTTCCAATACAAAATAAACTCTTCTTTTCAGTTTAGTTTATGAGGCCGTCGGAATAATAAATCAGATAACCTAATATATTCTTTAACATAACTTAGCTAGACATTCTTGTTCCTTACGATAATTTATCTTCCGTCTTTGATTATATTGTCTAATTTATTTTTATTTTTTTTTATTTTTTCCCCTTTAGAAGCCATATAAAAATGTTTACAAATTGGATGAGGTTATAAGTATAGCCTATGAAAAATAATTGGTTTCGATAGAAATACTTGACAATAACCATAAATTTCTGTTCGCTAATAACTTGTAATGATCGTTAGAGAAAAATTAATTAAGTCTTTCTCTGTTTTTTTTTAACTTTAAAGATTTATTTAACTCGTTAAAATAGTCAGACTATAAGAAAACCGGAAAAATATAGATTATATATAAAGTTTGAATTAATTTTTATTGTTATATTTTTTAAAAATCGCTACGTTTTTTCAAGTGAAGTTCTTCAGATCATCCTTCTTTTCAAAGACTGCTATTCCGGTTGAAAGATTGGGATTTTTTTCTTGTTGATCGCCACATTTCTACTTCTTCACGATTCATAACAATGGATCATATCGGCTGTGATAAATATTCTGTTATGTCTATCTCGATAAAGTTCGCTATGAAATTAAAATGTTATCTAAAAACCATTTGATAAATTAACCGATAAATCTTTTTTTCTTATAAAATTTAAAGCGATATACAAAGTTTAACTCTTCTTATTATACAATTAAATAGCTATTCTTAAACTTTCCTTAAATCTTTTATTAAATCAAATCCTTAAGTTTCCTCTTAAACAATTTCGAATTTTTAAAATTGACTTGCTAATTATTTCAGAAAACTTTACATCTGTTGACGGATCATTAAAATAATTTTACGAATCTGTTGCAAATTTATCACGTTACACAAGTTAGATAATTCAGTTTTAGTGTGGAGTTTTGGAAGGTTTTCTGTTAGAACAGCACTTTAATCATGTACTTTGTATCAAAGACTGGAAACAACCATCATCCAAAGATGTCAACAATGACCTGCACAAGTCAACTAACGCAGCAAACTTTCTAACTTTATCTACAGAGGTCCACCTTGCTGGACAATTTCGCCAGCGGGGACAATGAAACCACACCATCTGTGCCAAAAAGAGGTTTACACTCTCACACAACGACGCGGGGGAATCGACTGAAGTAGAAATGTTCCACCACCAATATCGAAAAACGAATGACATTTATCGGGATCATCCTTGACCGAAGGTCGTAACGATACTCCCCCACATTGATGGTCTTCCTAAACTGTTCTACTTCCGAACTAACGTCCGAATCTAACACTAGTTAACTAACTAACCCTCCAGCACAATGCTTATCTCTAGTAATAAATGTACTATCGCCTTTTTCTCTACATCTCTTTAATAAGTAATTTCACTTTATCACAACTTTTGCTTTTTTCTTAGAACTGAGTCAACGCGGGTGGTTCCTGTCTAAAATTAGATTAACCAATTTACACGTTCCCTTTTTTTCGCCCCATGTTCGTTCGTCTTGACCCATCTCTCTACCTACTAGAAATAAACTTTTAAGTTGTATTGCTCTTTTAAGAGAAGGTTAAATGTTTCGGATCGTCAATTTGTCATTGCTCAATTTCAACAGGGTGAACTCCCGTTAATTTAATTCTTGAGAGACAAAATTTATCGAGTTTTACATCAAAAAATAAATAAAAATAAGCCTTTAAAAGATATCTAATTATCTTCCTCATCTCATACTCCTAATGATGGTTCACGAAAGATGCTATCATTTTTTGTATTTCCTTCTTTTTAATTTCTACGTTAAGAATTTGTAATTTGTGTTAAGCGTGTCTTCGTAATTTAGAGGAAAGTATAAGAAATATTATTTAAATTTGTTTTTATCTTATGCTATAAACTGCAACAACTAAATTTTAGATTTTGTTGTTATAGTTGTATCGTTTATTAAGATATTTAAAGTTAAATAAATTTAAATATTAATTCTTATGTCGTATTTTTCATGCAAATGTGGAAGAATTATAAATAAATAGTCAAAATTTGAACTGTTTCCTTTTGTTTGAAGAACTTTCTTTCATGGAATAATCGTGAAATATTTTAACAAATATAAGTTTTTTTAAGTAAAATGAATTACAGATTTCATTTAAAACTTGTTAAAATTTATAGTTATAATGATTTCAACGAAAGTTTTGCTTTAAAGAGGATTAAAATTCAAAGTTTCTGCAGTTGCCTGTAAAGAAGAGGTCTGTTGCGAGTTTATGCTTTTTGTAAATTTTGAAACTTTTCCGTTATAAATAAAAATATTTTCCAAAAATCAGAGTATTATCTGAATGTTTTAGAGTTTATTTTAGGTAGAATACGTTTAGTTTTAATGAATAAAATTATAAAAAAACATCTGTAAACATATCTGTAAACAGATGGAATTTGTTTACAGATATGTGAAACTCTTATCTGGTGCAGAATTTTATATTTTATATCTATCATTTACGTCTTTAATTTTATTAAATTTAATATTAATTTGAACTAATTTTAAGCAAATTGTTGAATAAGGCCATTATAAAGATTTTTGCATCGAGAAATTATAAAAACTTAGTTTAATCACTGTAAAAAATGAAACATTTTTAAAATCATTAATAGTAAATACATTTAATCAAAAAATCTTTAAAAATAAACGGAATCTTCATTTTTTCATCATAAAATCTTCAACTGAATAATCAAAAACTGATAAACATTGTCGCTTTCTTCGGTAAATTTTTCCTTTTTTTTTTCATTATTTTTTCGAGTGGAATCACTTTTTTAATCTTCAAATTAGAGTGCTAGATATAGGCAAGCAATAAATCAATATTTGACAGTTTTGCAGAAAAACATGACGTATGAGATTTAATTATAAAATTTTGGCCAACGTCAGAATTTCTACTTTTTCCTTTTTTCATAAGAAAAAATCATTCAGAGAATCAGTAAATGTTTAAATGAAAAAAATAAGAAAAAAAAGGAAGAATTTTTCGTAGGTGTAACAAATTTCTTTATCGTAAAGTTTATTTTTGTTAGAAAGAAAGAGTGAAAGAAATCGATTTTCATTTTCTTTTAAGATATTTTGTTTCAAATTATAGAAGTGAAGAGATATTTACAATCGTGCCTTCAAACACTGCTTCATTGTTATTAACTACAATGTTTCTTTGTTAAGATATGGATGCTTCGCAATACTTTTCCTGTTATAAATCAACGTCTTCATCTTTTCGTGAAGGAAAATCTTTTAACACGTATTCAACGCGTATTCTACAGTTCTTTTTTCTTCATAAATTTGAAATATTTCAGTGTTCATTGTCTTAAATACATTAACATTTTTTGTTGATACGAGAAACGATAGATACGTTGTGTGAGACGTTATTCAAAGTTTATAGAATAGCTTCGCGAGTCGGCAATTTCGTTGCCATTTTAGTATTTAATATCGTCCACTTTTATCTCGAAAGTTTTAATTTTTATTTCCTGATAGGACCATAACGCTTCATGAAAGTGTGTTGAACATCCGACAAGTACAAGACGTCTTTACTTCTATAACTACCTCTCTGGGTCATTCCTAAAGACTGCAGGTTAGCCAACGATTAGAAAACAACGCCCCTCAATCCAGAAGAGAACCATAAAATTTATGAGGTCATTCTATGAAGTAATCACCCAGCTTTCTCTCCTGTCCAACTTTTATGTTGTGGGGGAATTATTTCACTATCATGACTTTGATAGTTTGCCCTCTCTCTTTTTTTCGATAGAGTCTTCGGAATTTAGGCATTTATCAAAGCTTAAATTATGGGTTCGAGGTCTTGGTTAAAAATTAATCATCTTCTACTGTTAATTATAACAATAGAAAGTTATACTTTGGGGGTATTTTAGTAAATTAAATTATCCAGGATTGTTTCCTTTGAAGATATGGCTCATAAACAATTTGTTTAGAGGTTTAGCTCTAAATTAGCAATATCGATCTTAACGAAATTTGTGAATTTAATTAAACATTAAAATACTATTTTGCCTGATAAATTACACGATTATATATTAGACCTTCAGTTTTAAAATAGACAAATTAGGCATTAATTAGTTTACTGTTTAATTCGTTTAAGAGTTAGTTCTATAAATTATTATCATTATTTAAGCTAAAACTTGTTAAACGAAACATATGTATAATTACAATATTTATATATAAAGATTTCTTTTATAGGCTTTCATTTTATGAGGTAAAACAGCTATATATTCGCTATGCGGCACTTTTGTTGAAAAATAATTAAATTTTCACACTTAACTGTTTAAGAAGAAGAGAATATATAACAAATGTCAGTTTATAGGTTAAATGATCATCTCATTTCCAGGTGTTTTGTAATTCCGCACTTGAATTCCTTTTTTTTTTCTTGTCGCAACTTCCACGCTTGATGAACATCTTCCTAAACGGCGAGTGGCATCAACAGAGATAAATTAGTGAACACGTGCTAACACTATTCTTAGATGATGGTAACTATATAAATTTGGATCTTTTCCAAAATTTCTGAACACCAGAAAAAAAAGAAATTTTTGCTTTTACGATCTCTTTCTATAATAGAAAAAGCAGAGTAGTCCGATTTCTAGTTGAAGTGTCGAAAGACAACAGCGAGCAGATGGAAAACATCTTTTATATCATTTTTCTGTCACTTCCCTTTCTTTATATATTTTATTTTCTTCTTCTGAAATATACTGAAGTAAAATAGTCTGTGGTCAATGTCATCCGTATCTAGTAATTAACTGAGTATAATACTGTACAGAATTCTCTATCAAATATGTATTTTATATATATAAGGCCTATATATAATAAGAGCTTAATACAAAAATATAGCGTTTTTTCTTAATATTTTAGATGAATAAAATATGCACATTAATAGATAACTTATAAAGATTAAAGCTATTTTCTAACGAGTTAAAAACGCATAGTTGCATCTTTGGTGTATCAAAGTTTAGCTTAAACCATAGTAAAAATGCTTGATTTTAATAAAATAATTTTTAAACTTTGTTTTAAAAACTCTAAATTTTCTTACTCGAGAAGAAAATTTTGTTCTTCACGCTGACCTTTTTCTAAATATTCGCAAACACAAGATGACATTTCCCAGAAATTCTATTCCAAGAAGATCTGAGTAATCCATGAGAATTTTTCTCTGCTTGGAAAGGAATTTTGGACATAAAACACCTACTATATTAAACTTTGACGATAAGATTAACATATAATAATTCTTCCATACATAATTTACATATTTATAATCCAAAATTTCGCTTTTCCATATCGGATCCATATCAAATTTTGTTTTCCTCTAGTAAGAGGCAATGATCAAGAACCATAACAGAATTCTGTCTCCACTCGGAATATTAATTCATCTGACAAATTACCTTCACCAAAAATTATTAATTTTACGTGTTTCGAGTTCAAACAAAATGGGTGGTGTAATGATGTTAATCGTAAAACTTGTATTGCTTTGGTGGTGCAGTTATTAACACTTTGCAGACCATTAAATTAAAACATTAATACTCGGTAACAAGAACAATAAAGTTAAGACATTTAACAAGAGTATGTTCGATTAAATAAACAAGCTACGATTGCTAAATTTGCTTTAAAATATATCACATCTGTACCAATTTACGTACCTAAAATTTATATTTCGATAGCGAAACCAATTGGATTTTGTACGTAAATGCCGTAGTTGACAGAATACTCATCGACTGCTTTATTTTGCTCGACATATCATCCATCGTTTTCTACTATGGAGAATGCGAGTTCCTCCTTACATATCTCTTGTCGTGGCAGCACCCCTGAAATTCCTAAGATGATACGCGTAACAAGAAACATATTTTTAGTCCTCATTTTCCTTGTTTATATATTAAGCCTATAAGAGATCGATTCGAAGAAAATATCCACAAAATGTTCTATTTTTGATCTTTATGCTAGTTATGAACCACAAGAGGCGTTTTCATAACATTCTTTAAAAGACGAAAATATCTTTCTGTAAAAAATTAATTCTTTTTAGGAATTTACATCAAAATTAACTTTTTAAAAAAATAATAATTAAAATATTTTATTTTTATTAATAAATTTACACTATTTTACTAGTTTTTGTGTAGGAATTTTAAGTTTTTTTTTTCTCTTAAAGAACTGAAGAGAATCTAGAAAAGTATTCTTTTCTTTTTATAAGAAATTTTTGATTTGATTTAATGGCTTTTTTAAATTGCTACAAACTTTTAAAAATTTACAATTGAGAACTTAATAAAGAAATTAATAAGATATAAACAAAACTTTTACATTTTAGTAGTAAATAATTTCGTCTTATATTAACTAAAATATAAAAACATCAACCTGAAAATAAATTTTAATTCAGAATCCGTTCTATGCTCCTTAAAATAAAAATACTTTACTCGTGAATAGTTTATGTTATATACTATGTTTAATGCATTCTTTCTGTTCCGTACATTTTATTACATGTTTGATATTTGAATTACAATTATATGCACTTTATTACTCTCTTTATAGCTCTTCAGAAGCAAGAGCATAAATTAAATTTCAACAAAATTTAAGTAATATCATTCTGATTTTAGAATAGAAAATTTTAAATTTAAAACAAATTTTATATGTATATTTTTTTTTATTTTTTAAATCATATTAAAATATATTTATATTTAAATTTCTAGCATTTTATTTTTAGCGATGACCCCTGCGTGGTTTGTTTCTCCGCATGTCTAGAGGACTTTACAGGAAAGAAAACTTCTCTAACTTTTTTTTTAAATTAAAAAACGAATACATGGATTAAAACAATTGAAACTAACTTTAAAATATAATTTATTAATAAGTTTTTAAATTATTTAAAAAATTAAACAAAATAAATTTATTTAATTCTTCGATAATCAATATTTAACATTTTTTTAAAACATTTCTTCTTTCACCCAAAAGACTATTAAAGTTAAGTAATACGTTATTTTAACTTTTAAAAACATTTTTTATTGGATATAAATAGTTTTGTTACAACATAAATTTTTCTCTATACATCTATACATAAAATCGGTTTAAAAAATGTGTTAAACTTTTAAATCAGTGTTGAAAAGAAAATTAAAATTTATAATCTAGAATAAACGACTGAGAATATCAATCAAGTTACTTTTTTTTCTCATGAATCTTGTCTCTTCCTAACTTTTTCTCATCTATTCAACTCCCATTTTTTCATTTTTTCCTTCATATTTTTATAATTTTACTCCGACTGCATCATTTTAACTATATTATAGTTCGTAAATTGAAGAAGTTCAGCTATTTATTCGACGAAAGAAAATAAAATTTTCATTAAGAACTTTTTAAATTTTATATGATTCTATTTATGTTTTAAATGTTTTTTTCTATAAAAACGTTTGATCTTCTAGAAAAGTTTGCTTCATATATTTTTAAAGGATGCTTTCAATTAGTGGGAAAAGTACAAGATTTTGAGGTTAAAAAAACAAAACAAAAAAAAATAAAATAAATTAAAATATAACTCGAATTAATTTTTTCTATCAAAATCGAACGAAAACATTTTAATATAATCAAATTTAAAAATTGATATTATCAAGAACAATCTGAACATTTATAAAATTTCAGCTTGGATAAAATTATAGAGCACTTTACCATTTACAGTTAATTAAATTTGTCTCGTAAACAAATCATATAACTCTATTCTGGACAATTATAACTATCGTGAATAGAATATGCAAGGAAGAGTCGTAATTTCCGATTTATTTAGCATATTTTTGAAGTTTAAAATGTCAAAATAATATGGTTAAAATAAACCTTTAATGGTTTAAGATTCCTTTTTTTAAAATTTTATACATTTTACTCGAATATTTAATTAAGTTATGAAATTATGAGGTGTATGTAGCCTATAATATAATCTAGCATGTAAAGTATATCCTCAACTTTTAGGTATTTTAACTTATTTTATAGGAAGAAAAACTTTTAAAAATTTAAAAATTAATATAAATCCAAACAAACAAAACACTCTTTTAATTGATTAAAAAATAAATATTTAATTTATTTGTTATATTCTTTAAAAAATAAAATTTAATTCGTTTTTCGAAACTATTTTTTTTTTATAAATATTTTAGAATTTCGATATTTTAGTTTCGGTCTATCTTCATAAACATTTATTCTAGAAAAAAATAATTTATAATTTAAATTTTAGACCAATAAACAGCAAACTAGATCAAAATTTGAATCGAGTCGAACCTCTTTAACAGAGTTATGTGAAGAGTTCAACTCATCTTCCTGTTTAATTCAGAATAGGCTAAATTCTAAGATCACATGTTAACTATCATGCAAAGTATAAGATGATTTAATCACTATCAAATGACAGTTTGACCCGAAAACTTCATAACATCATAGTAGATGATATGTAAAATGTGAACCGATGTGCACCTTACACGAAAGTTATAAGCACAGATATTTAGATCCCAACTCTTGTAGCTAAAGTCAGAAGATCAAGTTTAACTTTCTATTCAAAATTTAAATTGTTTTACACTTCAAAAAGTTATTATTTTGACATTTCTTAACACATTTAAAGTACTTTTTTACAAACTTACATCCGAAGTTTGAGCTGTTTTAAAAACATTTTTTATTGGATATAAATAGTTTTGTTACAACATAAATTTTTCTCTATACATCTATACATAAAATCGGTTTAAAAAATGTGTTAAACTTTTAAATCAGTGTTGAAAAGAAAATTAAAATTTATAATCTAGAATAAACGACTGAGAATATCAATCAAGTTACTTTTTTTTCTCATGAATCTTGTCTCTTCCTAACTTTTTCTCATCTATTCAACTCCCATTTTTTCATTTTTTCCTTCATATTTTTATAATTTTACTCCGACTGCATCATTTTAACTATATTATAG
Source organism: Centruroides sculpturatus (assembly GCF_000671375.1). NCBI lineage: Eukaryota > Metazoa > Arthropoda > Arachnida > Scorpiones > Buthidae > Centruroides > Centruroides sculpturatus. Next base: position 457,107 of record NW_019384647.1, on the reverse strand, counting down.
TTCGTAAATTGAAGAAGTTCAGCTATTTATTCGACGAAAGAAAATAAAATTTTCATTAAGAACTTTTTAAATTTTATATGATTCTATTTATGTTTTAAATGTTTTTTTCTATAAAAACGTTTGATCTTCTAGAAAAGTTTGCTTCATATATTTTTAAAGGATGCTTTCAATTAGTGGGAAAAGTACAAGATTTTGAGGTTAAAAAAACAAAACAAAAAAAAATAAAATAAATTAAAATATAACTCGAATTAATTTTTTCTATCAAAATCGAACGAAAACATTTTAATATAATCAAATTTAAAAATTGATATTATCAAGAACAATCTGAACATTTATAAAATTTCAGCTTGGATAAAATTATAGAGCACTTTACCATTTACAGTTAATTAAATTTGTCTCGTAAACAAATCATATAACTCTATTCTGGACAATTATAACTATCGTGAATAGAATATGCAAGGAAGAGTCGTAATTTCCGATTTATTTAGCATATTTTTGAAGTTTAAAATGTCAAAATAATATGGTTAAAATAAACCTTTAATGGTTTAAGATTCCTTTTTTTAAAATTTTATACATTTTACTCGAATATTTAATTAAGTTATGAAATTATGAGGTGTATGTAGCCTATAATATAATCTAGCATGTAAAGTATATCCTCAACTTTTAGGTATTTTAACTTATTTTATAGGAAGAAAAACTTTTAAAAATTTAAAAATTAATATAAATCCAAACAAACAAAACACTCTTTTAATTGATTAAAAAATAAATATTTAATTTATTTGTTATATTCTTTAAAAAATAAAATTTAATTCGTTTTTCGAAACTATTTTTTTTTTATAAATATTTTAGAATTTCGATATTTTAGTTTCGGTCTATCTTCATAAACATTTATTCTAGAAAAAAATAATTTATAATTTAAATTTTAGACCAATAAACAGCAAACTAGATCAAAATTTGAATCGAGTCGAACCTCTTTAACAGAGTTATGTGAAGAGTTCAACTCATCTTCCTGTTTAATTCAGAATAGGCTAAATTCTAAGATCACATGTTAACTATCATGCAAAGTATAAGATGATTTAATCACTATCAAATGACAGTTTGACCCGAAAACTTCATAACATCATAGTAGATGATATGTAAAATGTGAACCGATGTGCACCTTACACGAAAGTTATAAGCACAGATATTTAGATCCCAACTCTTGTAGCTAAAGTCAGAAGATCAAGTTTAACTTTCTATTCAAAATTTAAATTGTTTTACACTTCAAAAAGTTATTATTTTGACATTTCTTAACACATTTAAAGTACTTTTTTACAAACTTACATCCGAAGTTTGAGCTGTTTTAAAAACATTTTCGTAAACATTTTATTACTTTTTCATCAAAAATATAAACAAAATATTTATAAAAATTAAATGTAAAATTCGCAAGATTAAACTAAACTTTTGTCCAATTGTTTTATATTTTTAAATAACTTTTGTAGCTGCAAACAGTCATAAAAAAATATACTAAAAATTATTTTTTAAAAAATAATAAAAAATATAAAATTTGAAAGATCAACAATTTAATTTTCTTTTTAAATTGTAAATATATTTAAATTATTTATACCTGTTTACGTAATATAATTTTAGTAAAATTCTATTACTTTAAAATATTAACAAAAGGTATAAAAACACGTTTTTTTTGGATATAGAAAAACAAAATCAAATAATTTACTAATTTTTAAAACGCGACGTTCTAAAATTTATTTATTAAAAATTTGATAAAAGAAATAAAAAGGAAAAAAAAAACACTTTTACAAATAATATTAATAAAAGTAAACGTGTTTGACTTTTTAGATGCATTAACAGGTTATAAAACATTTTTAAAAAGTGTTTTTCGAACACACACACAAAAAAAATTCTCTTCGGTTTTTTTTTAAAGTCTCCTATATAATTTCTTCTCATCATAGTCACAATTCGAAAATGTCACTTGGCAGTTCTTGACAGTATGTGGCATTTTCAGGTCAAAGAAAGGTCAAAAGACTTTGGAGATTTAAGAAATCACAGTGAAAGCAAACTGTCAAGTCAATTCATGCATCTCATAGTGACAAGTTCACACTTCAGAGAAGCATCGAAGTATTCTTCCTTTTTTTAAAAAAAAAAATAT